>NC_062240.1:2195651-2507173 GCF_905475465.1 Pieris napi | reverse complement strand
TTCCCAGCTAGCTACAGGTCTACCTATCTTTCTTTTTCCCATGTGGTCACCGTTTTCGTCCATCTTCTGTCACGTAGACGCGCCACATGTCCTACATTTTAGTATCCATCCCATACCTTGGTTATGTTTATAATTTTAATGTGCTTTATTTTTTGCAACTTTCTGCGTTCTATATCTCTCTGAATGCAATTATTTTTTCCTTTGTTTTTTGTTGAATTTCCATGTTTGGAAAGCATCGCATCATATTACATAAAACAAAAATTTTTGGTTGAAGTAAGGACAGCAGTGTTTTTTTTTTTAAATAAATGTTATACTCACCACAAAGCCATAGAGTTGGTAATTTTCCGTTATGCTTCAATAATTGTTGTAGTTACTTGAGAATCGAAATTAGCTGATATGTTAAGTGTAGTATTACTTATTTGCATCGTACATTAGATCAAATTACCGATATATTGAATGCATGTTTCGCTAAAGAGCAATCAGCATTAAATTACAAAATTCTATTCATTACATTTAAGCGACTCAGCTAGTAATTACAGCAAATATGTTGGACTGTCGTTGTTACTTAGGTTGGTCAAGTAAACAAAATCTCCCTTATTATAAAATAAAGTTCACCGGCGGCGTCTTTTAAATCCCAATAAACTTATTACCGAACGGTCTTTGTTCGATATCGTACATCAAAACGTAGTGTAATTCCCGAGGTAGGCTTAAGTATACAGTTCTTTATGATTTTATGTATATTGACTGAAATATAACGTTTATTGTTGAAGCGATCGTTGATTTTTTTGTCTTAATACACGATCCACGTGGGTCGAAGTAAAAACTCAGCGTTTGAATTAAATTTAGTATTTAGATTCTACTTTCGTATGCTGTATGTTATGAGGCTAAATGAGGTAGGCCTTGACTTTTGCTCCATCAGCGCACGGTCGATTTTCAGTGCTCCTCAATTTAGGTTAGGTTTTTACATTTTAAATTGTGAATTAAAAGAAAAAAAGTGTTAATAAATAAATAAATTATATCAGTCTGATTATAACATATGAATTTCAGTATTATTATTATTTTATAGGGGGCTCATCTGATGTTAAGTGATACCGCCCATGGATAATCACATTGCGAGAAGGCTCGCATGTGCGTTGCCGGACTTTTAAGAACGTCCTTTTCTTCGTCCGTCGTCGTCCAACGACCCAACCGTCCTAAGGTTTCACATAGTGGTGGTGCGCGGCAAAAACTGCCTTAAGAAACACTCAGTTCTGGAACGACGGACGTCGCGGTGATACGGATGGTATTTCGTATTCTCTCTTGACGTCCGATGATGAAACTCAGCTGCATGTATTAATCCGGGCAACTCCTCTAAACCCTCTCCATAGTAGAAGATCCAGAGATACCCCACTAATTTGTGTCAAAAATCTTAAGAGGATATAATAGAAAAAAAGGATTTCAATTAGAAGCAATTAAAAGTCAATTATTATAGTTGATCGTTTCCTCCTCAGTTGGAATAATTATACGCAATTTTATTTAATTTTTTTCATTGAAATCAATTATTAAAATCATTGGATTATATAATATTAATTACGTAGTACGCTCGATTGCGCAATTCAATATTTATAACACATATATGTATAAAAACGTCGCTGTTTTATATTATTGATTATTTATTTATCAGGGAACACACTGTGTGTTTATGTAGCCCTATACACACACAGCCGCATTTCACTCAATTTTTTCATGCGTCCAGTCTTTCCAAAACATTTTTTTTATACTACCTTTACAAAGTACATACTTTTTAATCGATTTTTTCTGGTAATGGCAGGGAACTTTTTTCCTTATAACAGGAAGCAAACAGGCAGGAGGCTCACCTGATGTTAAGTAATACCACCGCTGACGGACACCCACTTTGCCAGAGGGCTCGCAAGTGCGTTGCTGGCCATTTAAGAATTAGTACGTTATTTTCTTGAAGGAATTGGTTCGGAAATACTTGAATGGGCTGCTGCTTCTTGAAGATATCTGAAGATAAATTTAATAACTAATACTTCAATGATAAATGAATACAACTGTACTCTAACGCCTAATGGGAAGGATAATAGAAATAACAAATTGAACAATATTCTAAACAAAGATACTCGTATAAATTAATTATGGTAATTTGGCAAGATTGTATTTTATTGATTTTTTATTATTCATAATTCAGGAAAAACAAAGAGTTTCAAGGTTTATTTTAATATAAAGGTCGGCCACGCATCTGAAATATAATACGATCACGTTCATTACAGAACCACTAGTTTATATTTGTAGAGATCAGCCCTGCGATTCTGTAACTCACTTCACGAACTCACACAGCGGTTTTCGCATCGGCAGTCGCTCTCAAATCAGTCGTGAAGCAGTCATTTTATGATTTGGCATTCTGATAAACAATAAAGTACAAGCTCCCACCTTTTCTGTTTCTCCCGGCTGTTTACTCATATGTTAACAAAAAAACACATACCTGCGATTCTTCTTTTATTAAATTAGGTAGACGTTTGGTCACAATTCTACTTGATGTGAAGTTAAATGCGTATTTTAGAGCAAGCCTGTCAAGGAGCCTATTTAGTATTTATCCGCTTAAAAGAGCTCATGTTATTTTCCCAGACAGATCACATCGCATCGTGAATAGTCGTCACAAATAGATGACACATACAGATGCGGCGCGGAATGTCTTTGAAGAGGGGGTGATTGGTTTTAAAAAAAAAAAGAATATGTGCCCATACGTCATTGGAACTGTTACGATTAAACACTAGTTAAATGTACATACATTATAAAAATAAGAATAAGAATTTAGCATATTATCTGTCAGGCGTACCTATCCGAGATGGACACCACAGACAACGGACCTTTCCGTCAATATTCTAACAGTTTTGGAGCCAGCAGGCATCGCTAGGGACAATGGCAATTTATCAATTTTTAATAATAATCATTATTATTACTATGTACTCATAGGTTAAGAATATTGTTAATGCTGTATATTTCGAAACAGATATTAAATTATATAATTATTATGTAGTTCAACTATCATGTTGCTATATAGTGTTATTCAGGCTTATTATAATATTATTTTTATATGTGTTTAATTCTAGTGGTATTCGCAGTACGACCGGTTTGTAGGAATCAGAGCAACTAACCGATAACAATTTTCAAGTTTCTATCATACTAACATATAATATGATACCGAACACTATATTGATGTATAAAAGAAGTAACAAATATGATTTGGAAGATCTTGTAACATTTGTTATTTGATAATTTTATGGTTAACTTGTTACAAACTAAACTTTATTACCTACACATATTTGTTGAATACTGAATTCTGTGGTAACATTGTGCTAAACGCAACAAAATCGGGTAAATTTTTCCAATCACGGCTCAACCTCACCTGCTGTTTTACAGCTCCAAAATTTTTTCTATCGTTCTTTACGACTTGTATATAGTAAATATTAAGGAGGCGTATGCTAGCCATACCCCTTTAAAAAAAAATACGATAACTTAACCCACTCTAATGTAATTCACTAGGACAATATCATTTACACCATGCATATAATATTATCAGTTTTTTTTAATTTTTTGAAATAAAAAAAGTTAGGTTAGGTTAAAGCCAAAATGGTGTACATTCTTCCATTAATTTCACAAATTATGTTTTAATTAATTTATATGGGGTAAAAGAGCACCACCACATTATTGCATGGTACACCATTGCTGATTGATGAAAATATGTAGAAAAAAATTTGGAGCCGTAGTTCGATAAATTTACCCAAAATTGAACAACCAGACTGTGTAAATACACCTTTATTTAATATAGCAAGAGACAAAAAAAGACAGCAATCGGATATTACAAATTAGATAAAAACTAATGGAATTTTTCATTTATCCACTACTACCTAGATAATTGCTGAACATGGCAATGATCTTAATATTCCCATATATGGTAGACTCAGAACTAGAAATACTGTTAAGTGATGTTACGTATATAAAAATAAATTCAACTTCTCATATTGTTTTATTTCGTATTTTATATAGGACAATATGGACCATGTATTGGTGGCCGTATGTTCTACGCCTAGAACTAAGGTTAACTTCGAAGATGGCTTTGGTATGGGATGCTACTTGTGTGTACACGTTAGCCCCGTCTCACCTCCCTCGGGCAAGCAATAAAAGCTGGGCGGCCACAGAGCAGGCGGAAAATTATAAGAGTCCTTCCTCCAACGATTTTGTTCCCTTTGGATTAGGGACTCTTGGGCCGTGGTCTTCAAGTGCACAGGTGCTAATTAAAGATTTAAGTTGGCACCTAGTAGAGAGTATCGGTGACCCCAGAGCTGGTACTTCCCTTGCTTGATGAATATGTATGGCAATACAGCGAGGAAATGATTCGTTAAAGGTACACTGCCACAGGGACCAAACTTTTTAAATTTGTTTAATTTTCTTTTTAAATGTTTTAAATTATTTCTTTGTAGGTTAAGACAATAACTAAATGCTGTAATAATAAATAAATACTGTCATGTATAGTTGATTGTTATTTTTAGGTTTTAATAAACGTTATATATTATCAATAGACCACAAGCCCATGAACAAAAAATACCTGTGAAATGACCCAACCTGAATTACGCTTAGAAGGCTGTTAGTATATCTGAAAATAGCTCTGAGCACTATGCCGTCATTTCTAAACGGTACATGTGAGTACGTGAGTGAATGGACTTTCTCAGGTACAATGGGGGAATTTCGACTAATTATTAATGTACGGCTTTGTTATAAGTGTATAGATGATTAAAAATAAATGTCGAAAAACCTAGTGCCGTACAAAAGTGATGGTGCCGGAAGTCGGTGCAAATTTTTAATTCGACGACAGTTGCAGAAGCAATATAGGTCATTTATTACTGTACGGCATTTGTGTGATTCCTTTTGGACACATATACAGATACTTTACCCGTAAACGCCGTACATATTCCCAGCGAAGCGGTCGAAAGCCAAGGGTCGCAACATATGTCTGATTAGCATATAGATGATGATGATATGAAACAACATAAAATTAAATGATCTTGAGAGTACTTCACAAATAGATAACATTTTCCAGCATGCCGTACATTTTTTGTGGAACACATAGGTGTATGGGGTAAATTACTTTCCTCAGAAAAGAGTCATTTTCCGGTGACTTTTATCTGTACGGCAATAACACAGGTTATTAATACTTTAGACAATCTTCAATTAAAGATAAATGCCGTACACTTTCGATAGTCCGCTACCACCCCCTACCAATACAGAGCGTCCCAAAGTTATGGGAAATGAAGGGAAAGTACCTTAAATATCGTAGATAGGGTATTTTACTAAAAGAAGACTTTATGTTATTTTTAAAAGTTATTAATTCTGCATTCAAAGATTTTTTAAAAATTACTTGCCTCGTCTGGGAATCGAACCGACTTAAATGTAAAAAAAACACCCCTACTTTTATGATGCCAATCGAAAGAATGGCCAAAAACTAATAACTCTTCTTAAGTAACATAGTATTTTAAAAGAAAGGAACAGCGTGAATATATCTTTTTAATCAAATTAAAAACATTATCTATCGTATTCGGCCTAAAAAAATCCCCTACGAGTCTGTTACTTTAGAAAAGTTATTAGGTTTTGGCCATTCTTTCGATTGGGATCATAAAAGTAGGGGTGTTTTTTTTTTAATTTAAGCCGGTTCGATTTCCAGACGAGGCAAGTAGTTTTTAAAAAATCTTTGAATGCAGAATTACTAACTTTTAAAAATAACATAAAGTCTTCTTTTAGTAAAATACCCTATCTGCGATATTTAAGGTACTTTCCCTTCATGTCTCATAACTTTGGGACGCCCTGTATTATATTTTTATTTTTGTTAAAAATATTTTTCCTTTACCTCTCTCTGCTGGTACGATAAGGCTGTAAATATACTTTACAGCCTTATGGTAGTATACTCAGATATGTACAGTTATTAATGAACTTAAGGGACACCTCAAACGTCGTCGAAGTTTTTATCAGCTGTAAAGAATAATCTGGAGTAAAATGTACGGCATCTGGTTTTTTTTGTTTATTTATATTTGTTACATATAAAATAACAATAATCTTTGAAAATATTACTCCCCATATTACTCTAGGAGCATTTGAAAAGTCATCTAAATTTCGGAAATTTCATATATTTTTTATCATAATATTTTTATTTGTTACCATTTATAATGAACGGCTATAATGTACAACGGTAATATTTAGTAACATTATGTAAAAAAACAAGTTGCCGTACATTATTCTCTGATCTTACAGCAGTAAGAACTTGGTAAATCCTGAAATTTCGATAAATATTTAATTACACAAATATTAACTATAATATTTGGCCGGCATAATTATAAAACATTATTGTCCGTGTTAAATAATATTTTGAACATGTTGCCGTACATTTTACAATTACCTTAGGGTATATGGGTGTAGGGGTAGGGTTCCGACCCTTGGCTTTCGACCGCTCCGCTGGAAATATGTACGGCGTTAACGGGTAAAGTATCTGTATATGTATCCAAAAGGAATCACACAAATGCCGTACAGTAATAAATGACCTATATTGCTTCTGCAACTGTCGTCGAATTAAAAATTTGCACCGACTTCCGGCACCATCACTTTTGTACGGCACTAGGTTTTTCGACATTTATTTTTAATCATCTATACACTTATAAAGCCGTACATTAATAATTAGTCGAAATTCCCCCATTGTACCTGAGAAAGTCCATTCACTCACGTACTCACATGTACCGCTCAGAAATGACGGCATAGTGCTCAGAGCTATTTTCAGATATTGTACTAACAGCATTCTAAGCGTAATTCAGGTTGGGTCATTTCACAGGTATTTTTTGTTCATGGGCTTGTGGTCTACAAGTGACATAAAAAGGTTAACTTAGAAAGCGATACATTAATTGAAATTGGTTGATACATTTAACTTATGTTACGGTTACGTTTATTCAGAAACGAGATTTAGTTCGCACTACCTTCCGTGTGTCAAACTCGATTTAAATTAGATCATGGGCCGCATTAATGCTAAAAACTCTACTACGACGGACTGGACGGAAGAGACAAAATTTCAACATACACAAAACAGGAGCGTATGTTTAAAAACACTTTTATTCTAGATAAATTGTTGAGCTTCAGCGTACGACTCTCATTCCTGAGGTAGTAGGTTCGATCCTTGCCTGTGTCGACTGTCTGCCTATGTGTGCATTTAACATTCGCCCGAACGGTGAAGGAAAATATCGTGAGGAAACCGGCTTACCTTAGACCCAAAGAGTCACCGTGCGTCAAGCACAGGAGGCTGTTCACCTACTTGCCTATTAGATTAACAAATGATCATGAAACAGATACAGACATCTGATGCCCAGACCTAAAAACTCGACGTCCGCCTCCGAACCTCTGGAACCGCTGGAACCAGCTGCCCACTGAAGTATTTCCGAACCAATTCGACTTAGGGTCCTCCAAGAAAAGAGCGTACCAATTCTTAAAAGGCCGGCACGCACTCGCTAGCCCTCTGGCATTGATCACTTAACATCAGGTGAGCCCCCTGCCCCCTGTTCTATAAAAAAAAAGATTTATTTTAATTTTATTATTCTAGATTATTTGTTCTAGATTTTCATAAGTTATCTGACGACATTTAAGAGAATATGATAACAGTCACCTATAAGATAACTGATGATAATGTTTACGAGTTATATATCATTGAAAGTCTGATTATTATTGCGCGATGGGAATGTCGACTCCGAATTGAAATTTAAAGTCAGTGTTGTTGTGACTCGCGTGTGAGGTAGTACGTCTTCAGACATGGGTCAATTAAATGTAGACGAAGATACCGGTGAAGTGACCACGGAATTGGTTTTTTATGTGAATGGAAAAAAGGTTGGTTTTAATTTTAATATTTATTATTAAATATATATTGCGCAATCAGTTTTAAATGTTATCTCAACAAGTTTCTGATGTGTTTCGACAGTAGAATATAATTAGCATTTTGATGGGAAGTATAGAATTCTGATATCTAGGCTCTTAACTTCAACCAATCCGTCCCCTTACGATATAAATACGTATTGTCATTAATTGAAAAAAAAACCTATACTTTTGTCTAATGTTTTTTTTAAAGTATTTTTTTTTTCATAATTATTAATATGTTTTAATCTCATTTTTTACTTATATGTATTGTGTATAATTATTAGTATTATAACTAGTAGGAATACTTAAAACCAGTTAAATAGGAGGTTTGGACACAGTGAAATAATAACGTGAGACGTAACAAGTCAAACAAGATTTCGACTCCCTGTTTCACAAATACCAATTGGTAGACACTCGATGCTCTATTTGACTACATTTTACGACGTAAATTGTCTATTGTAGTTAGGAGAATTCATAATATTTCTAGAATAAAAAGTATTGCCTTATTTCCCGTCCCTGCAACGACTTTTGTTCAAAAATTACAAACACTGTACTGTCGTAATGTATTAAAGAGATTTTTGTCTAAAGTTTTAATAGTAGGGATATTATGAACTATGTCGTATAATCTTGCTACAATGTTAGTAATGTGGACTTATAGCCCTGATAGTTTGACCTTATAGTCAACCTAATGGTTTGTTTATGACAGTTTTATCTACAAGTATGATTACGTATTTACTTTAATTAATGTTGTAAACGCAATTGATAATAATTGGTAGATGTTTTGTAAAAACGTTTGGTTATTAGATAGGTAAGTATACAGCCGGCCGTTATCGCGAACCTAAATAACCATAGTAACAAATATTCCCCAGCATTAAGAAATGTTATAAATTTTCGTATTCAAATATAAAATGTCAAGAGAACACGATAAACATATTGACCCACACGAAGACTACTTAGGATAATACATAAATTATTTTTAGATAAGAACTGTATTATTAAATCAGTTCATGAGATAGTATTGTCTTTCATTAACATAACTTATGTTCATTTGAATAAAACACTATTTTGACCGGATTGAAGTTATGTATTATTATAAATTTACAACTATTTAACATAATTTTAAATTTATCCGACGTTTCGTTGTAAATTTATAATAATACATAACTTCAATCCGGTCAAAATAGTGTTTTATTCAGTTCATGAAAGTTTTATTGAGGTTAATAAGTATTACACGAGACTTGAATTCCTAATATATTTTCTGAACAATTAAAAATGTAATTTTGCTTCAGCATGCATTTATTATGTTAAACTTAATTTAACAAAGCATTTATAATCGTCGGCATAATAGTTATCATCAGAAGGTTTTCCACTCAAAAGTACCAGCAACAAAAGGTTACCTGCTCAAACTAATAGCCAAGAATTAAATATATATATGTACCCTACCTATATACATACCTTATTTAGTCGAAGTTTTGTTATTAATCGGTGATTAAATTAGCGGTGTGAGGCCTTAATAACAGTTCTGCTTTACGCACCGTTTAATGTTATTAAAACACAAAAAATGCTGTGGAAAAATTGGTAATCGATTACATATTTCGAGGTAATGGATGAATTACAAGCATGAGTTACATATTCTATACCGGTAAATATATCGAAGTTTATAAAATGCCATTTTTTGTCTTATTATGGGTTACTTTATTTCTTTGTTTAAGTAATTCGACAATAATAATAATAGTAATAAAGCCTTTTATTTCCAGAAAAGTGATACATAATATACTTGATTAGGGTAAACAATTAGGTGTGGGTATGTAGTGTCATTTTATATTGTCTCGCAAATCGGCGTGCCTTTTGGCACAGGCCTCCTCCAGCTCTCTCCATTGTGTTCTATCCTCTGCGACTCTGGTCCAATAAGGTCCCAAAGTCAGGGTGATGTCGTCTTTCCAGCGTGATTTCGGGCGTCCCTGGCGTCTAGTCCCGTCTCTTGGGTACCATAGAGTCACTTGTTTGCTCCACTTGTTTGCTTTGCATCTTAGCATATGTCCTGTCCAGATCTATATCTATTTTAAGTGATCTATATGCGTTAGTATATCCTTGACTTGGTTTTCTGCATTATCTTCGTACTTCTGATTATTATATATATATTGAATTCGACAATAGCCAAGGTTATTGTTGACCGGTTTCTTACACGCTGTCAATACAGCTTTATGTTGTTGACAGAGAATAGATAGATATAAGATAGAAATCATTCTTAATATTGGTTCAGTAGTTTTCCCAGCACTTTTTCATTGAAAGAACTCGTTTGTCTCTTTCAGTCAAACTGTGTTTACTTTTGTTAAAACGGTGCAGTGCTGCGGTTAAATTTAATTGTGGCTACGTCTGTCCAGTTCTGATAAAAAGTTCATATAAAATTTAATTAGATCAAATCTGAATGTATCATATTGTATTCTATGTAGTTATAAAAGGCCTGTTATAAATATACGGCCGCAATCTTACTTCTGGCACTGGATGAGGCTCGCTAGTACATTGGTAAATACCAGTTCTATCGATTTTTATGTCCGAAATGAATTTATTATTATTGAAAATTACTGTATGCAGAGAAATTGCGTGTAAGGTTACGTCCTTATTGAGTTCCATCTAATAGTAGGGTTGCGAACTATTTCTGTGACGTTTATCTATATTTAAAAATGTGATCTCCTTATAGTGCCAGCTCCTTGCGAAGATTGGCGTATAGGCGATCATCATGGCTAGTTTAATTTTAAATGCCGCGCTTCTATACTTGGTGCTTTGACCAAACCATTGTCTTAGGTTTTTCAACCAAGACGTGCGTGTTGTCCAGGTCTCCTTCTACCTACCCCTTTGCCTTGTATGATAAGGAGCTCGTACATTTTATTATATTAATTTTAAATTATAATTTAATAACAATAGTTTCAAACTTGTATTATAGAAGTGTGTCTACCCGAAGGGTTGTTATGACTCCCTTTATGTCGCTGTCTTCTTTACAAAAGGTTATGTTCGTTCTCACACAGTTGTTTCCTCTTCTCTTTTGTCGACCGGCTTAGTTAATAGCATAGACAATTAAACGTGCAAAAACATCGAAGGGAATTAGCACTAGTTAGCCCGGCCTTGCTTAAACTGTTACCGTGCCTCCATAGCGAGCAGACGGGGCTTTTTTACCTCACAGACCCTGAACCTCCACGCGTCACTTTAACAAGTTGCCCCTGCGCAGGGTATGTAAATTGATTTCCCAACAATACAAAAAAGGCAGCCTCGCTTATCCACATTTGGTACAGATATTTGTTTCGTGAAAAGGTTAATCTTCTATTTCGAAATAAAGCGGCAACCCTTGCGGTATTAACGCGACACCTTACCAAACCAGTATTCTATAATGAGACAAGTGCGGAAGAAGCACTGAGGTTTATCGTGAGGCCAAGGGCCAATTATTAATTCATATAGAGCAATAGCGAACCGTTCACGATTTCATTTTAAGATTTTACATCATGCAGACAGAAACAGTTTCTATACAAATTGTAGGCACGTGTTGATTTGTGCAATTATGTTATATAAAAGATATTTTTGACCTACTTGAGTGAAACCGAAGTATGTAATTCGATAGTTAAAAGCTAAAAAAAGACAGAAAATATTATTATTATTAATTTTTAACTCCGTAGTGGAACATAGCCAAGTTTTTTATATTATAATAATATTACGTAAATCGCAAAACCACATCATAGCATTAAATGATTGTCTTATTGTCATGTGCGATTGGTTTTTATTCTACTAGAGACTAATGAAGAAATGGGGGTATTATTTTTTAAGATAGTAGTTGAAAATAGCAAAGTTTTTATATTACCTAGATCGCATTAAAACAATAAATTATTGTCTAATACCTACCGTACCCATAAACGTGCGATTAGTTTTTATTAATTAAATGTGGTCTATCCACTTTTTATTAAAGTAATAATTATACATTTTGCATCATGTTTAGTAGCACTTCATTGGTGTGCATGTTTGCCGCTAATTAATTGTATCCTATAATCGCTTTTGCTTTGAAATAGTAAATTTCAATTAATTACTAATTAAGTGGGTGAACTTTTACGAATTACGAGACCTGTTAACTTAGTTGTCGGTAATGGATTGGAAAGTATCAAATATGATAACCTTATTATGTTATCATTAGCGTACGGCATAATAATGCAATGGAAAAGTCTGATGAAATATGTTGCATCATTAAGGTCCTTCAAGAAAAGAGCGTACCAATTCCTAAAAGGACACGCACTTGCGAGCCCTCTGGTATTGAGGGTGTCCATGGGCGGCGGTATCACTTAACGTCAGGTGGGCCTCCTGCCCGTTTGCCCCCTGTTCTATAAAAAGAATCACGTTCAAAATTGTAGCCCCATTTAAAATAATACGCCAGATTAGATTTTGTTTGAAATTGTAAAATGAGCCATTTTATGGTGATATTCAGAGACTTTCATATGGGAGACATAGTTCGCAGTAGGTCCCGTTGTTGAATCTCACCCTTTGAGTCGAGATTTACCGCTAAGTATGACTCTTATATGTCAAATCTCATACTGGACCCTAGGCTTAATAGTCGGTTAGTTTTGAAACATAAGATTATCAACAAAAGCGTAAACTTATGCTTCATTGCAGAGTCAATGCAGCCTAATTAAAACGTTATTAAATTAAGATTTCAGAATAGCTTTCTACTATGTCTGTCAAAGCAAGACTGATTACTTCTTACTTATTTTCGATTTTTTTTATTAGATATTATTCGTTTAAGCACATGGACAAAATGCAATTCGATTGATATATAGATACTAACTGAAAGATCGTACCGGTGACCCCAGAGCTGGTGCTTTCCTCGCTAACGAATAAGTATCGCAATACAGCGAGGAAATGCTGCCAGCATTAAAGGTCTGCCACAAGGATCAAACTTTTTAAATTTATTTTAGTTTTCTGTTAACCAATTATTAATTATTATCTATAATAGATATTATTATAATTCCGTGAATTTAATAAAGTTTATAAAGTAGCAATGTTGTTATATGTCGATTTTATAAGATTAACCCAATAATTATTCTAATTCAACAGGTAGTTGAACCGAATCCAGATCCAGAATGGACGCTTCTATGGTATTTAAGAAAAAAGTTACGCCTGACTGGCACAAAATTAGGCTGCGCGGAAGGTGGGTGCGGAGCTTGCACTGTCATGATCTCCAAGTATCAATGGAAGGAAAAGAAAGTCGTGTATCCTTTTTCATTTAAAACTGAGAAGTTTTGAGTTGGACATGTTTAATTGATACCAATAATCAAGATCAATTGGATTCAAATTATTTTTAGAAAACAAACTTAAAGTTATAATTTTGTAGGTAATATTTTATCGCGAATGGCGAAAAGCTTAGTTTGGACAACATTGAACTATTTGGAAAGATAGATAGATAGATAAATAGCCTTAGATAAATTCTTTATTCCATTTTTCTAATTGTTATTTTCTTCTTTTATTTGAGCTAAGAATATGTTGTTCATAAAATGTTCTTAGAATAGGATTTGTAGTATTTAATCATCTACATGAGTAATCTTAGTAAATATATACATTATACATACGTATTTATTCAATAGATACATTTGCTAGGAATCTTGTCAGGCATACACTACATACTCGTAGTTGTTTTACATTGGGCCATATATTTGCTTAATCCATAATTCAGTCATTTAGCAATCAACGCGTGTTTAGCCCCTGTCTGCGCGATGCACGGCTTAGCAGTCACAACAGTTGAAGGTATTGGCTCAACGAGAACAAAACTTCATCCAGTTCAAGAGAGAATTGCAAAAGCCCACGGTTCACAGTGTGGATTTTGTACACCAGGAATCGTCATGTCAATGTACACGCTACTTCGAACGCATACCAAAATATCATACTCCGATATGGAAGTCGCTTTTCAAGGCAACTTGTGTCGATGTACGGGTTATCGCGCTATTATTGAGGGTTATAAAACCTTCTTAGAAGATTGGGAAACAAAAAGAATTAGCAATGGATCCAGTAATGGCAAAACAAACGGCGTCTGCGCGTTAGGAAAAGATTGCTGTAAAAATAAGACTGATGATAGCGAAACAGAACATATTTTTGATAGATCCTCATTTCTACCATATGACCAAAGTCAAGAGCCTATTTTTCCACCAGAATTAAAATTATCTTCCCAATATGATGAACAAAACTTGTTTTTCCGGGGTAGTAAAACAACTTGGTATCGGCCAACAACGGTTGATACAGTGTTAACGTTAAAGGAAAAATATCCTGATGCAAAAATAGTTGTAGGTAATACTGAAGTCGGTGTAGAGGTTAAGTTTAAACATTGCGTGTATCCAGTAATTATAATGCCAACATCTATTCCTGAATTAAATTCTATTAAAGATATTGATAATGGCGTAGTAGTTGGAGCGTCCGTCACTCTAATGGACTTGGAGCAATCTCTTAGGAAATATATAGAAGTTTTGCCAAGTTATAAAACAAGGACATTTATCACGATCATTGATATGTTAAATTGGTTTGCTGGGAAACAAATACGAAATGTTGCTTCGATAGGAGGAAATATAATGACTGGTAGCCCTATATCGGACTTAAATCCTATATTGATGGCATTGAAAGTCAAGCTTAATTTATTAAGTTCAAAAGGAGGACATCGATCAGTTTTAATGGATGAGAATTTCTTCACAAGTTATAGACAAAACGTCGTCAAGCCCGACGAGATATTGCTGTCAATCGAAATTCCTTTCTCATCTCGCTTTCAATATGTTAAAGCTTATAAGCAAGCAAAGCGTCGTGAGGATGATATCTCTATTGTAACCGCTGCCGTAAATGTAATATTTGAAGACTTTACTGACAAAATTCGAAGCATAAATATAGGATTTGGTGGAATGGCTCCAGTAACAAAACTCGCAACAAAAACTGGCAAGTCCCTTGAAGGCCTAAAATGGAATGAACAGATGCTAGATAAAGCTTACAAGGAAATGTTAGAAGAATTGCCGTTAAATCCATCGGTTCCAGGCGGCAACGTAATGTTTAGGCGAGCATTAACATTAAGTCTGTTCCTAAAAGCCTATCTTGCTATCAGCAAAGAAATGTCTAGCGATTACGTTCATGAAGATCTTATTGTTCCATTCCATAGTAGTGGTGCGGAGCAATTTCATGGCTCCTTACCCAGAAGTGCACAATATTTTGAATTAGTTGGCGATAAACAATTGAAGAGCGATGCAGTTGGAAGACCGATACAACATACATCAGCTTTTAAACAAACTACCGGAGAAGCTATTTATTGTGATGATATGCCGATGGTCGAAGATGAATTATACTTGGCATTTGTACTAAGCACTAAAGCTCATGCTAAACTCATATCGGTGGACGCTCAAGAAGCTTTACAGCAACCAGGAGTAATAGCTTTCTTTTCGGCTAAGGATTTAACACCAGAACAAAACGCTATAGGAGCGATATTTCACGACGAAGAGTTATTCATAAGTGAGAAAGTCACTAGTCAAGGACAAACAATTGGTGTTATTGTTGCACAAGATCAACAGACCGCACAGTCCGCAGCGCGAAAGGTTAAAATTGAATATGAAGAAATTCATCCTATTATTGTTACAATTGAGGATGCCATTAAAGAAAATAGTTTTTATAAGCAATATCCCAAAGGCATTAAGAATGGTAATGTGTTGGCGACTTTTGAAGATCCAAATAACATTGTAATTGAAGGTGAAGGGCGAATGGGCGGACAAGAACATTTTTACTTAGAAACTAATGCAGCATTTGCCATTCCAAAGAAAGAAGACGATGAACTTGAGATATTTTGCTCCAGCCAGCATCCCACAGAAATTTCGGTAATGATTCGTTTTTATGCTTTGTTTTCATTTACCGTCAGTTTGTATGAAATTCGATATTAAATATTTTTAATTGTTTCAGAAACTAGCAAGCCACGTACTTCATGTGCCCATGAATCGAATAGTAGCAAAAGTGAAACGCATGGGAGGTGGCTTCGGTGGTAAAGAAGCGAGAGGGATGCTAATTGCACTACCTGTTGCTTTTGCGGCTCATAAACTACAAAAACCGGTGCGATGTATGTTAGACCGTGATGAGGATATGTTAATGACAGGCACGAGACATCCCTTCCTTATTAAATACAAAGTCGCTGTTACAAAGGAAGGTAAAATTATGGGAGCTAAAGTAGACATTTACAACAATGGAGGCTATTCTCTAGATTTATCTGGCCCTGTAAGTATATCATTTAATAACATATTCATTTATTAATAGCCGTGCCAACAGGGCCACACAACTAAAAACAGGAATGAAGAAGTAATAAATTTTGCGTCAATGTGTCCTGTGTAATAGGTGCGGATGGCGTGCACAAACATACTTAATGCATATAACATACCAATGTTTACAATTCAATATGTCTACACAGACAAACATCATAAATAACAGACCTCAAATTACAAATATAAGTTATTAATCATAAGAAAATTTGTCTATAATAGTTAAGTAATTTCAGGTTCTAGATAGAGCTCTATTCCACTATGAAAATGCGTATTATATACCCAACTGTGAAGTAAATGGATATGTTTGTAAAACTAATTTGCCATCCAACACCGCCTTCCGAGGATTTGGTGGACCACAGGGAATGTTTGGTGCAGAGTGTATGATCTCAGATATAGCATACAGACTTGGAAGAAACCCAGATGACATAAGAAGAATAAATCTCTATCAAGAAAATCATATTACGCATTATCAACAAACGCTTACTTACTGTACTCTGCAAAGATGTTGGGACGAATGCGTGGAAAAAAGCAACATAGCTGAAAGAAAAACTGCTATAGAAAACTTCAATAAGTAGGTGTTTTGCTATTATTTTTTAGATATATGAAGTTTGGTACAATAAAATTGTTATTATTTAATAACGTTACTAAACTTTCTTACAGGCAAAACAGATGGCGCAAGCGTGGTATTGCGATTGTTCCTACAAAGTTTGGAATTGCGTTTACAGAGAAATTCTTAAATCAAGCCGGTGCGTTAGTGATCATATACATGGACGGGTCTGTGCTTCTATCCCACGGTGGTACGGAGATGGGGCAAGGGCTCCATACAAAAATGATCCAAGTGGCATCACGAGCTCTGGGAGTAGACATGTCCAAAATATACATAAGTGACACATCAACGGACAAAGTTCCTAACACTTCCGCAACCGCCGCAAGTGCTGGCTCCGACTTGAACGGAATGGCGGTTCTTCAGGCATGTGAGACCCTCGTGAAAAGATTGGAACCTTACAAAGAGAAGAATCCAGAAGGAACGTGGGAAAATTGGGTGTCAGCAGCCTATTTTGATAGAGTCAGTTTATCCGCTACAGGTTTCTACGCTACACCTGAGCTTGGATATAATTTTGCGAAAAATGAGGGTAAAGCCTTTAATTATTTCACTTTTGGCGCTGCCTGCAGCGAGGTAGAGATTGACTGTCTCAGTGGTGATCACCAAGTGTTAAGGACAGATATCGTCATGGATTTAGGAGAAAGTATCAATCCAGCTATTGATATAGGACAAATAGAAGGTGGTTTTATGCAAGGCTATGGTCTCTTTACGATAGAGGAGCTTATATATTCTCCTACGGGAACTCTATATTCACGTGGGCCTGGCGCTTACAAAATTCCTGGCTTTGGAGATATACCGCAAGAATTTAACGTGTCGTTACTTAAAGGAGCTCCAAACCTACGAGCCGTTTATTCTTCAAAGGTATTACTTACTTTTACAATACTGATGTAAACATCCTAGGGTTTAAAATGAAAATTTGTTTGCTAACTGTTAAAACATTAACCCTGTGTTTTGATACACTGGACTCTTGCTTATAATTTTAAGCACCTTTTTAAATATTTTGCAACCTTCAATCTAAGTATTCTATTTCAGGCGGTAGGCGAGCCACCACTCTTTTTGGCAAGTTCAATTTTCTTTGCGATAAAACAAGCCATTAGAGCTGCTAGAGCTGATGCTGGAGTGCCACTCGATTTTTATTTGGAGGCACCAGCCACCTCCGCTCGGATACGTATGGCGTGTGAAGATCATATCACCAAAAAGGTACCTAATAGGTTCATGAAAAAATATAATATGGAAAGAGCAACCAACTAAAAATACTATTTGACAAATGATATGCAATTGATAGCATTTATCACACGCATTATGCAATTTGTGATAACTTTTACTTTGTTTATTTTGAAAAATACGATTATCTGTTACCAGAACAGATCTTAATTATTAAACAGCTAATGTAAGCTGCCGATTAAAATTATCGAAAGAGTTAAATTTTTGAAAAATCTCGTCAATTTCAACGAAAATTTATTATACGTCAAAGTATATTGTTTTTTTATTAAGAATAATACTAATCTGTCATGTGTTTGTTCCAGATACCAAAGCCGGAACCGGGTTCGTTTGTACCATGGAATGTCGTACCTTAGAGATATTCGCTAAACAAAAAGTCTTAGGAAAATTAGCACAAAGTTTAAAGCCTAATAAATACTCCTTTGAAGCAGCTTTAATATTGTATCAAGTAAATATTTTTGTATGTATAACGTTATTCAATTTAACGTAATATTTTGTATGAATTGATAAACTATTTTAATTAGAAAATAATTATTACAAATTGTACTGTAACACTACTAGTAATGTTTTACAAGCAAATTTGTTATACTTATTCTAGCGTAAACTATGTAAAAATAAAACAAGTTCTGATAATAAAAATTTATTTAATTACTAATACAATGTACATTATTACCTAATAAAACAATTTAAAAATAAATTAAAGGGCATGTCAATGACAGAGGAAGGTTCGTAAGTACTAAAATGCATTTGGAGACGTATACGCTCATAAATGCGTGTACGTAGACAGAAACAAGACTTAAAAAGTATTATAAAATATAATTTAAAATGATTCGCACTTATCTTGACATACAATTTGTTGGAAAGTTTCTGTAAATGTGATTCAGTAAGATTAGAAGTTCCGCAAACCATGTAATTATAAGATAAATAAAAGGTTGTGTTTTGCAAGGACTAGTGGAAAAGGTACATAAGTGTATAGCGCCCTCTAGCGCCGCCTCAAGTACGAGACATTGTTACTTGATACATCGAAAGGGACTATATACTGTCAATTATAACAAAAAAAAACATTTGATTTAAATTTTTACTAGATTAATAAATAAAGTAGATAGCTAGCCTGTGTGTATTTAAAATTCCATTATACAGTACATATGCTGATAACTTATGCCCCGAAACGTAATTTCTGATAACAAACAAAAACACATTGTTTACTTGGACTTCGTCGATAAATTCGGATCATAAATAAAGTCTATGTACATTGGCAAAATAATAACTTCAAGATTTTATGAAGGGATGAGGCACGTATGGTTTCGTTTCGCGTTTATAAAATGTTATAATTATAGGCAGTAAACGCCATGGCCTCTATGGAGACGGAAGATATCTTTGTCTAAAGCGCCATCTATTGACAAATAAGGTATATTTAAGAACCTTTGTATATATACCGATTTATAGAGGTAATAAAATTGTGTCTAGCATACTATCGACTGGGCAAAATTAGATGCTGTTTTCATCACGTAGTAACTTCATATGTGTTTTTAATCATCCACTTTCGATCTACATTATACCCCATTTCTAGCCCGAAATAAAGTGGTAAACATTTGTTATATTATATAATGGGTTTCTCTGTAAAACTAACGACGAAAGTGATTGTTTATCTCATTCAGTATCCAGCTGATGTCGCTAAAGTTAATACTATTGAAGTTGAAAGCCTGCTGTACCGTATCTTTAAGGAAATAAAAGCCATGATGTTTAGTGCTGATCACCAATTTAAATCTAAACCGCGTACACTAGTGGAGATACCATACAATCGTTGCCATCGAGCTGCGAAAACCCTTACCAATAAATTAATTTGGCTTCGATAGCTATATTCATTTTTCTGACTCCGAGGAACAACCCGAAACTGAACTAGCACCTGAAACAAAATAAATAAATGCATTTTAAATGGGATTGCATAAAGCCAAAGGCCAAACGGTTGTCAAGGGAGGTGGGATCAGGTGTGAGAAGTGGGTATAGGATGGGAAAGAATGAAAACTTCAACGTAACAAAAATTAATCATGTCAACATAGAAACTAATAAGAGATAAAACAAATGTTGACAAATTAATTATTTAAATTCGATTCTATAGGGAAGGAGGAGCAGCTGCCCCTACCGACACTTTTTTATGGAATGGGGCAAACGGGCGGGAGGCTCACCTGATGATAAGTGATACCGCCGCTTACTTTAAAAGAGTAGAAGAGTTTCTTGCCCATTCTTCTCCACACGAAACTACCTTTTGGAAGGGGCAACTAGAATCTTCTTTATATTTTATTTGACGTTCAAAGGTGCCATTTTAGGTGGTCTAATTGAAATAAATGATTTGACTTTGCCCATGGACACTCAATGCTGGAGCGCACGCGAGTGCGTTGCCGGCTTTTTAAAAATTGGTACGCTCTTTTCTTGAATAGGGTCAATTCAAAATCATCGGTCGAATTAGAAATACCCTTACTTAGAACATATAGTAGAAAAAATATTATTGTATTGTATTAAACCTATATGTAAGCCTATGGTCTACCGAAAAGGTATGTAGATCTGCCTGTAAGTAACCGTGATTTTCGATTTATCCACCTGCGCATGTTCATGATCTATTCCCATACAGGTTACAAGTAGTTCTCCCTACGCAGGTAGTGTGAGACTCAGAAACTTGGTTAGTACGACCCCTGTATGACAAAAATGTATTGAATTTTGGGTACGAAGTTTCGCGCCAAATCTCACCGATCGAGTGCTCCGGACCGCCTTAAGACCCGTTGCGGGTGAGAATAAATTTAAAAAAAAAACCAATTATTTTGCTTAAGAACATACCATACATACGTTTTACACATTGTAATTTAAAAATATCTTACTAATTAAAAATAAATATTAATTAATTATTAAACGAATGTTTTGAAGTTTTAGTCCATATGTATGAATTTAAATACAGTTTGTACGTGTCCAACGACTTTTGGACTTTTAAGATGATCTGACCATACATTGTTTTAATAGAATAGGTTTAGTCAGTAATAATATCTTAAATAGGTAGGTACTTTTCACACAAAAATAATTTTCCTTTATAATAATGCCAATTAATACTAACAACTAACTTTATACGGCATTTCATATTTCGAAATACAAATCCATAACACACATGATTACATTGAATTAAATTCTAAAAAAAACGTGAAAACACTTGTTTTAAATTAATAGAGCGCGCGTTCATTATCTACGTTCAAGTGTTTTTATTATAATTAATATTAGCAACGTAATTAATCCTTACGTACACTTTACGTACAAAAAATTATGTTTATTATTGTCTTTACACAATCATAAGATTCTGTTCAATACACACATTGCCTGCCCGTGGAACATTTGTTTACCCTTAGCGTTAAGTTGACTTAGAAACTTTTTTTTAATAAAGGCTTTTTGTCTCTGAAGCATTATCTCAAATCTAGAGCGCACTTAAACTTACTTAAGTGCTTTTGATAAGCTTTGTTTTAAAAGCTTCTTGTTAAGCTTAACCAATGATAGGAGTATACATTACAAAATTAATCACTAACCCGAAACGAAAATGTTTATCTATATTTGGTATATTTTTTAAATTATACTTTATATTTTGATTCGATTTGTTAGTATTGAATAATATTTCACAAATTAATTAACGAGAAAAAAAATAAGATTTGATCTACGATCTGGTATTCGTAAATTTCTATTATATATATATATATATAAATCCTAATATTATTCGTAACATACTACAAATATATATAGGCGAAAAAAAAGTTAATTATGATTGACAAAGCATACATTATTCAAACTTGCTTAAACCGTTTTTTCCACCATACTAGTTCTTTTTTAAATCGCGTTCAAGTTATGCAAATTATTAAGGTTTTTAGATACATTAAGTAAAATAAAGTTATGACAGATCGACGCTCGGGTTCCGTCTATAAACTTGTAATTGCTACGACGCATTGGCATTTCATAGAAGTCTTGGAATAATAATTTATTTGAAGGTATATGGTACAAAAATATACAATCTAAACTTATATATTAAGCCAAATAATGTCGTGCAAATTTGTTTTAAAAGGTATTTTCGAAGTTACATAATTACATTACATTATAAATCATAGATATATTATTATCGTAAATTTTTATATTATTTCATCACATTATCAAAATATATAATTACATTTATAAAATATAAAATGTATAAAATCATTATTAGAATAAAATTTTTTCCAAAATAAAATAAAATAAAAATTGATCTATAGTGTGCATATGGCATGTTCTTTTCCACAGATAAAACTACCAATTGTATTTAGAAGCGTCAACCAACCCATTATCTAATACATATATAAAATTCTCGTGTCGCGGTGTTTGTGGTTAAACTCCTCCGAAACGGCTTGACCGATTCTCCTGAACTTTTGTGTGCTTATTGGGTATGTCTGAGAATCGGACAACATCTATTTTTCATCCCCCTAAATGTTAAGGGAATTCCACCCCTAAATAGTTTATTTTATTTTTAGGTTTTTTTATCTGTTTTTATTTTTTTATGATACAGCATTAAAAATACATACAACCCCTAACTTTCACCCCTCTACGATCAACCCCTATTTTTTTATTATAAATGATATAGTCAGCTAGTTTCCCCTATAAAGTTTTAGATTTTTGATAATACTGTGGACGGTTTGTAGCTGGAAAGATGGGCCATAGATTTCATATTCTTAAATGTGGCATTTGACAGCCTATAGAAATATCTACTACGATGTATATTTAAAAGTTTAAAACAATATAAACGCTGTTATTAGTCGAAAATTTGGTCTGGGGGAATCGGAGAATATAGCATATTTATTAAGCTTTATCCTTATATAATCCGGCATTCAATGCGTTAATTCAGCATGGATAAAAAATTAATCAGTGGCTCAACAACCTTTTTAGATCTGTTTCATGATCATTTATCAATCTAATAGGCAAGTACGTGATCAGCCTCTTGTGCCTGACGCACGCCGTCGACTTTTTGGGTCTAAGCCGGTTTTCTCACGACGTTTTCCTTCACCTTTCGAGCGAATGTGAAATGCGCACATAGAAAGAAAGTCGATTTGTGCACAGCCGGGGATCGAACCTACGATCTCAGGGATGAGAGTCGCACGCTGAAGCCACTAGGCCAACACTAGTTTATTCAGTGATAATTCTCTAATTTCGCTAGGAAGTTTTTAGTAAAAACGAATACAATTAATAACAATTATTTAAAAATCTTTTCAACTCTCAAACTACAGGATATTCCTGAACAGTTACAATACAGTATATTAAAAACAAAATGAATAATTAATTAGACTGTCGGTAACACTTATCGTGTTTACTGGAATTTTTTTACGAGGCGTTTAACAAATCGAGTTGAACGAGTTTCGGGTTTTAATAAATGCCGTATTACAATTACTGAAGCAATAATTTACGTATTGATTTATTGTTTCATTTAGCAATTTCATATTACGATTGCGACACAGAGCTCGATGATCAAGTCATGTCTAAGCGATTATAAGTGTTTTATTATACAAATTAGGTTTTTACGATAATTACAAGTTTAAAAATTGCGCGTTTAAAATGCTGTTTCACATAGAACCTTGTCATACATTCTTTATAATTGTATTCATTCAATTTTAAAATGCAATAATCTTCAAGACCTTTTAAGGGAGTTTTTATTATCTTACGAATGATAGTCGAGAGAATGGAGTGCCCCTATTTACGACACTGCTCCGACATCTCCGCAGGGCTTTGTTCCTAATAGTTTTGTTTAATTACTTTTTTCTTAATTTTTACTCTACTTTTTCGTAATTCTACTAACATAGATCTTAAGAAACTATTGTCACTAACTCACTAATCAATCAATGGACTGTATTTGTCTGATTAATAAAATTATTATTATTATTATTATTATTAATAATTTTTAGAGAGAAGTTGGTGAACCAGGAAAAACAAGGAGGTCCAAGACCTGATAGGTGAAACCCAACATAATTAGTGAAGCTCTGAACTCGTTGGACTGGTCATCTTGAGTGAATGGAAGAAAATCAGAGTATTAAACGTTGGCAGCAGTGTTGGCCTAGTGGCTTCAGCGTGCGACTCTCATCCCTGAGGTCGTAGGTTCGATCCCCGGCTGTGCACCAATGGACTTTCTTTCTATGTGTGCATTTAACATTTGATCGAACGGTGAAGGAAACCGACATGTCTTAGACCCAAAAAGTCGAAGACGTGTGTCAGGCACTGGAGGCTGATCACCTACTTGCCTATTAGATTGAAAAAAATGATCATGAAACAGATTCAGAAATCTGGGGCCCAGACCTAAAGAGGTTGTAGCGTCAATGATTTATTTTTTATTTTATTAAACGTCAGCAGATATCAATGAACACTCGCCGTGGAGAAGTACCTTCAAGTGGCCGATTAGAAAGCGGTAGCGCGCGATAGGGAAGGTTTGCGTTCTCTAGTTTCGGAGGCCAATCCCAATAAGTATTTGAAATTGCTATTAGGCAGCGGAATATTGGTATTTGTCATCTTCATGCGGGTGTTTCTGGTTATCCATGCTGAAGCACTCGAAACGTCGAGTTATATAAATGATTTAAAAAATTAACAAAAGACAAGTCTTATAATTCACATAAACCTGTCAAAAACTTTGGTCATCTTTTGCCGAAGCGAATATTATATAATACTAGCTGACCCCGCAAACGTTGTCTTGCCATGTATATTATTTCTAGGAAACATTTTTTTTAGTTCAATAATAATATAACGATCTACTATGATAAAAAATAGGGGTTGATCGTAGAGGGTTGAAAATTTTGGGTTGTATATATTTTTTAATGCTGTATCATAAAAAAATAAAAATTTATCTAAAAATTAAAAAAACAATTAGGGGTGGACTACCCTTAACATTTAGGGGGATGAAAAATAGATGTTGTCCGATTCTCAGATATACCCAATATGCACACAAAATTTCATGAGAATCGGTCGAGCCGTTTCGGAGGAGTTCAACTATAAACACCGCGACACCAGAATTTTATGAATTAGATGATAAATTATATATATTTATAGTACAGGGGACAAACGAGCAGGAGGCTCAACTGATGTTAAATGATATATGGCCCATGGACGCTTATAGGAATTGGTACGAAGAATCTTGAAGGACTTTAAGTCGAATTGCTTCGGAAATACTTCAGTATTTCTATGTATATAATATATATGTAATCTCTATTTCCCTTGGTCATAATCTCGCTATTACTTTTTTGTTGTGTTTATTACTGTCAGGAGAAAAAATTAGGCAAATTAAGAAAAAACTTAGAAAATTTTACATACAGCTGAAATAACTCAGTGATTGACAGAAATGTCGTTTTAAGAGCATTTCAATAATTATTATCACTATGAATAATTATGAAGTAACCCTAATACCTTACAAAGATTTTCTTATATTTTGAGATTATCACGATTTAAAATAAGCACTTTATAGCAGGCGTAAATAGGGAATCTCAAGTCAAGATCGTTAATTCGAGGTCTCGTGGGATTAAAAATTACAATTTCGCCACATCGCGGTATTTTCGATTTCGAGATTTAAAAACCAATTGATTAAATGGAACAAAACATAATGAAAACTGCTAATATGAGTTTATGAGGTTGATAAAGATATAACATAACTTTAAAGAAAAATATGTTTATTATGATTGTTCCTATTATTAAAAACAAATTATTTATAATATTAATTACTTATTTTAATACAAGCTTTCAGTGTGAAAAAATAATAATTCCAGGATTTCTTCTATCCTAATCCTACGTTGTAAAAGATAGGAGGATTATTTTTTATACCTTTACGAAATATAAAATACTAGAAATGTCAAATACCTGAGCGCGAAGTGTATCGTCGCCTGGGTCTTCTAGTGGGACTGTCCGAGTTGTATTCCGTCTCGGTATCCGCTGGACCATTGCGACCTCTGGAACCACGCCCACTTTCGTATCTAACCACGTAATAATATTTTTATTCAGACCAATAAAATCCATACTAGTCGTATTGATGACCTCGTTTGTGTTTTTAAGCCGGTTAATAAACAACATTTGAATTTTCTGTGAGGATAGGTTCAAACATTGTTAGAGCTAAGCATAATATGTTTATACATTTAATATCAAAGTTCCTTAATTATTACTAATAATTTTTATTAATACATACATTTAATTTATGTGCATAGTACAGTCTTAAAAAAAAGCAATAAAAATAATATAACAATTAAAGTAATCATGAAATAATCTTGCTAATCAACTTCTAATTGAAAGTAGTAAATAGATAAAATTACGCAATTAAAAAATACGCAAAATAAATTTAGATATATAAGACAACTCGATATACATACAACTCACCTCTCAACCGATCGCCGCCTCGACCGGGGCGAGTATGGAGACCGGCGAGACCGAGGCGAATACCGTCTCGATGGTGAGTACCGGACAGTTTCAGGTGAGTATCTGCTTTCGGGTGAGTACCTACTCGCAGGTGAGTACCGGCTCTCTGGTGAGTACCGCCTATCGGGCGAGTATCGCCTTTCACTGTATCTATAAATTAAAGAATATTTAAATTAGAATAGCGTCCCAGAAACCTGGGATGATGAGATAGTAGAGATAGAATAGTAAGGGGGGAAATATTGGCAAATAGTAGGGAAGATGAGAAACAAATGGAAGAATTTGGAGAAGGTTTCCGTCGTGTACTATATATTAAATACAATAATAAGATAAACTTAAAGTAATCATAATTGTACTATAATATAGGCTAATTTTTGAAAGAGGCTATCCTGAAATTAAGTGATATTGCTGCACATGGACACATCGCCAGAAGGCTCGCAAGTGCGTCGGCGGCCTTTTTTAAATTTGTATAATAATTACATTAACGATCTTAATTTCGACATACAACATACAACAAACTTCTATAGTCGAAATGTAAACGTCACAAGTCACGTGGTAGCCTGGCTGAAAAGTGGTATACCTTGGGCCGTGGGGTGAAGGCAGTCGTCCCAGCGGCGGTGGACGTGGCAACGGCGGCAGCAAAGGTGGCGGCAGGAAGGCTAGAGGCAGAGCTGGAGGTAGACCATCCACTGCTTCCAGGGGAGATGCTACCCCTAGAGACAAGTATCGTACATTATAAACTTGTAGTTATCACTTGGTAGGAGTCAAAGTAAATGTTACCATAATTATAGAGAGAGCTCCTAGATTGTCGGTGAAAAAAAGGTTGGCTTCATACAAACGGCCATAAAAATGTGGCCTGAATGCCATTACGATGATTAAACAAAAATTCCTAATTCCTAAGCTTCTAAAATATTTCCATACGAAACACATCTAATATTACGTTTTAACGTTTCGTTCGTGCATCTAAAAGGTTTTACTTTTCGAAAAATAATAAAATTGACTTTGCAACGACTAATACTTCGTTTATTTAAACCTAAACATAACAATCATGTATACAGTATTTACAATTTTAAATACTTACATAAATAATATTAATAATTTATGATGATGATGATTATGATTTATGATGAATAAATATAAAATGAATAAATGTAAAAAGTAATTTTAACCAAATAAATACTATTTGATACGAAAAATAAAGTATTATCTAGAGTAATCTGTAAAAAACATGGCCTTCTAAAGTGGTATGGAGTAAAATAACTTGTTATCATAATTTATCAATAAGGGAGCGTTCAAGTATTACGTAACGAATTTTTTGGTCCTTTTGCAAAACGTTACGATACGGGGCTGGGATTGAATTACGCGTTATTGTTAATATTATTTTCGACTTTCCAGTACTTTACACCACATAATGGTAACTTTTAGGTATAAAGAGTCACTGGGTGGTCACGAAACGTTTTACTATTAGTTACAAAAAATGCTACGGAGGGTTACATCGGGGAGGGGTCAATAATCTCCAAAAATTGCGTGACGTAATACTTGAACGCTCCCTAAGTCTTTGATTGAAAATATTGATTTATATCCGTCAGTCACGTGACTGGCACGTTCCACAAAACGGTCACAGATTAATCTAATCGACGATGAAATAGCATCGTCTGTCTTAACCTAATACTGTCTTAGAGATTAATTTCGTCGGGGACTGATTTTGATCTAGAAATGATATATGCGGATTTTTGACACGTTAAAATGTTGACGTTTGTGAACGTGGTACTGGTGCGACGCCATCTTGTCTAGAGAAGCGTTTAGGCGGGTTCTTGAAATTATGAATGTTTATTTTAACTTTTAAAGCTAATAACAGAATTAAAAATATCAATTTGTTTATATTCTAATCACTAATTAATAATCTGAAAGGGTTTTTAAAATTTTTTTTTGTTTTTTCTTTAAATTAAAAAATAATTTGTTAGTAAATATATTTGTCAAAAACTACACACAAAAAAGTTCAAAAGTACATAAATTTATTTATAAAAAAAAACACAAATAAATAACATCGACTCCACTTATTAGACGCGAGAAATTTAGAAAAACTATTTGAAATGAGCGCACAATTTAGAATGTTGCGCTCATTTTTTGAGGACGTTTTTTAGACGTTGAGTGTGCATCTTGGGTTTTTTGTATATCAATGCATACAGCCTGTTAATATGACACAAATTTTGTACATAATAAAATTACCTCTATTGGGAGAGGCAGCACCGTCAGCCTGATGCATGGCGGCCAGCTTCCTCCTCAGGGCCGCCGCTTCATCCTTGGCAGCATCCGCCTCCCTCTTGGCCTGACGAGCGTCGAGCCAAGCGGAGTGCGCACGAGTCTCCATCTCGCTGATGGCGGTGCGACGGGCTGACTCTTGTTCCGCTAGTTCCAGGGTTAATGTGTCGCATTTCTCCCTGGAAGACATTCAGCATTTAGTAATATGTGAATAGGCTATCTCGCTCTTACAAATTGATATTTATATATTTCACAACAGTCTTTCAACTTACCGTAACTCTGTTTATCATGTTTTTAATGAGGTTTAAGTTTTCATTTAGTTTTAGTTATTATTATTGTTTTTTTTTAATTTTAATTTTAGTTATTATTATTGTTATTTTTTAATTTTAATTTTAGTTATTATTGTTGTTATTTTTTTAGTTTAATTTTAGTTATTATTATTGTTATTTTTTAATTTTAATTTTAGTTATTATTATTGTTTTTTTTTTAAATTTTAATTGTAGTTATTATTATTGTTTTTTTTTAATTTTAATTATTATTATTGGTTTTTTTTTAATTTTAATTTTAGTTATTATTATTGTTTTTTTTTTAATTTTAATTTTAGTTATTATTATTGTTTTTTTTAATTTTAATTTTAGTTATTATTATTGTTATTTTTTTAGTTTTAGTTATTATTATTGCTTTTTTTTAGTTTTAGTTATTATTACTTTTTTAGTTATAACTTTTTTGTGGTTGCATGTTTAATTTATTACCTTGCTACCTAGCTTATGTTCTAATATGATTGATGTGTACATGTGTAATATTTGTGATGTCATATTTTCTTGTATAATTTTATGCAGACACGGTGTTTTAGAACTTATAAATAAATAAATATATATTTTATTTATTAACAAAAGGAAATATAACAGACACAGAGGGGTTTTTTATATAACAGGGGGTAACCGGGCAACAGACTAATGCTGAAGTAATAACCCCGCCCACGAACACTTATATCGGAAGAAGACTCGCAAGTGCGATGCCGGTCTTTTATGAATTGGTACACTCTTTTCTTGAAGGACCCCAAGTCGAATTGGTTCGGAAATAGTTCCGGTAGCTTGTTCCACATAGTGGTGCAAACGCAAGGACTTAACTAAACATTAAACTTATAGAAATTAAGTAACCAATTAATTTAATTTAATCTAAATTACTACAATGTATACTTACTTAAATCTTTGAACTTCTTGTTGCAGCAACTCAATTTTCTCCACAGTGCTGGCCGATTCCCCTTGTTTGCTTAACCATAAGGATTCCTTTGTGCTCAATTCCCTGAAAATATTAACATATTATTTAAAATATATAGAATTTGACATATCTGACAATATTGACATAATATAAACACTTCCTATGTCATTTATCGTATCGATATAATAAGTACTTAATATTAAACTAATAAAAAATTCTCGTGTCACAATGTTCGTTCCCATACTCCTCTTAAACGGCTGGACCGATCCCTATAAATTATTTTATGCATATGCAGTAAGTCTAAGAATCGGCTACTATCTATCTTTCAAACCCCTAAGTGAAGTACCCCAAAAAAATTTTTTTAGACATTTTTTTTGTTTTTATTTTTTTATCAACATACAAAAATACATACAACCTCTAATTTACACCCCTCTACGATCAACCCCTATTTTTATTATAGTACATAGTTATTTTTATTGAACTTAAAAAAATGTTTCCTAGAAATAAAATATATATATATATTTACTATAATTATTGATCAAGCATATACAAGCCATAATTAACAGCGAAATCGAATATAAAATTAAAAATGTTGTAAGATTTTCTTTGATTTTGATTTAGAAAAATTCTCACTTCATCAATTCAGTCTCTCGTTCTTGGAAGTACTTCCCGAGCACATCCAGTCTTGTAAGAGCTTCGGTGGCCTGCTGACTTGTTGTCTTCATCGAGTCTTGTGTGGTCTTCAATTCATCTGCAAGATGACTTCTTTCTTTCTCTGCCACCTGAAAGATGGGCCAATCTTTGTATTTACATAATCAATAAGACCACTGACATGCTTTTCTTGATATTTTTGTGTATAATTTTGCGTCTACTAAGCGATACTGTATATATTTATTTATTCAGATTTAAATCCAAGAGTGTTTTTCGGAAACATGTTCAAAACAAATATTTTGTAATATCGCAAATAATATGTTCTTATATTTTTTATAGAACAGGGATCAGGAGGTTCATCTGATGTTAAGTGATACCACCCATGAAAACACAATGCCAGAGGGTGAATGCGTTGCCGGCTTTTTAATTGGCACGCACTATTGCAGGACCGTTGAAACAGCTAAATTCTATACTAATATAATACAGGAAAACTACATGTTTGTAACTGTATAAAATCCAAAACTATTGAAGCAATTTCAAAAATTATTTCACCATTAGAATCTCACATAATCCATGAGTAATATATGATATTTTGTATGAAAAATGTCCAGCCGAGACAAGCCATTAGTATATAGAAAATTCAACGTTCGTAATTTAATAGAAATATGTTATAATGTGCTAAGAAAAACGAGGGAAATTGACGCAGCGTGTCTTGCTGAGAAATCAGAAAACTCCATTTATGTTTTTACGATATATAAATACACTTCATGCATCATACGTAACAAGCATGAAGCTAATAACATTATTAAGTCGACCGTATAAATCGAAAGTATTCGTATGCCGCCGATTTATTTCCTTCCGAAACGAATTTCTTGATACATAACGAACACACAGAATTAAAATCCTGAAGAGCATTGCCGGATTTAGGGTCATTTTTGGGCCTTATTTTTTTATATTGATAAAAAGCTTGCCAACGCTCGGCACATTCATACATTGGTAAAAACAAACACAAAATACAATTTTTAATAACAAGCACTCAAAGGCAAACATCACATACATGTAGAGATCATACAAATATATATCAATCAAAACAAAATAAACTACAAAAAAAACAAAAAAACAAAAAAGTAAATTACAAAAAACTAAACAAAAATCGATTTCTTACGTAATTCGAAATCTAGATATTTGAGTTCCTAAAACAACTAAATCAACAATAATCAAGTATTCTATACAATGTTCTCAAACTCAAATCTTTATTGCATTCTTTATGTACATAATTTATTACAATAATGAATAAGGACCTTGGCTAGGCACAGCAATGTTATGAGAGGGCATGCTTTAATTAGTTCATTAATGTTCCATTACATTAACTATATCGGTTTCGACAGCTGTCAACGCCAACCTTTAGTAATAAATGAAGAAGAATTTGTTATTACGTATTGTTCGTTTGAAGAACTAACTTACGCATATCACAAATTGTTCGAGACACAATATATACAAAATGTGACTGAAAGTAGCACAGTCTAGACAACTGGAAAAGAAAATTCAATAGCAAGCAAAAAGAATTTTTACCTCAAATCGAGTTTTGTATGTTTCCCTTTCTTCAAGTGCTTTGGAAAGTTTGGCTTTGATTTCGGTGTGATCTATTAGAGATGTGACGTCAATGTTAGACTGAGCGCCGCCCTTTACTTGTTTCAATGCATCCTGAAAGTGTTTAATTGGATTATTTAACGCTTCATGTGGTAGTTTTTTTGTACTTTGTGGTTTTAAAAAAAAAAACAGAATCAATATATTGTTAAATTGTTATAGAAGTGTTTACACGGACGCTGGCAAAAATATAAGCTAGTGCACACGTCATTTCAATAGTAGAAAAAACAGACCCTACTACATATTTCGTAATATTTTCATGGGACAAAATCTGCTTTTTCTTTTAGTTGAAAACTCGGTCATATTTAGTACATTTATTAGATAAAATAAAGAATAAAAGCCTTACAACCTTATTAGATCTGAGCCTCAGATTTCTGTATCTATTTCATGATCATTTATCAATCTAATAGGCAAGTAGGTGTATCTGAATCTTGTGTCTGAGACAGGTTTCCTTACGATGTTTTCCTTCACCGTTCGAGCCAATGTTAAATTCGAACATAGAAAGTCCATTGGTGCACAGCCAGGAATCGAACTCAGGGATGAGAGTGGCCCGCTGAAGCCACTAGGCCAACATTTATTAGATACATGACCAAATTAAGAATCGGACTAAAAAAATAGTTAAAGATAAATTTTTTATTACGATAAGAATACCTTCAAAGCAACAATTTCATGTTTCTGCAATTCAATTGTATTATTTGCTTCAATGAGTTGATGATTGATATCTTCTAAAAGTTTCTTTTGCTTCTTGTAGTCGTCTAACGCACTCTCAGCTGAGGCAAACTTAAGTTGGTAATTGTCTCTATCCCGAGTCACAGATATTAGCTCCTCTTCAAATACCTGTATTCTCTCTGGAAAATTATGATTTTATTGAAAAAAAAAAAACAAAAAGTTTAAGATAATATTAAAAACTATAAACATTACTGCTTGTGTTTAATCTTAATATATATAAATTAAGTGTCACGTTGTTTGTCCGCTATGGACTCCTAAACTACCGAACCGATTTCAATCAAATTTTTGATCTGTTAATAGTTTGATCTAACTTAAAAGATAGGATAGCTTACATCTCAATGTATACCCACAATATTATTTTATTGCAAAATATTTGTTTATTATTTGATAGTCACAATTCTAACAGATGGCGCCGTGTTGAAAGTACCAACGTTTCACATAAGCTACAATTTAATGGCATAACCACCAAAAAAGCATGGTGGTCCCCATCATTGACCGTTTCCCTTGAATAGTTTACTACTATAGGGTATTTCAACAAGAAGTTTGTTTTTCAATTGTGGCAACACCGAGAACGTGATAGTTTTGACATTTAGTTTTTGGCGGTATTCGTAGCAGGTGCTTTGGCAATTATTACAATGAATTCAATTTCGCTCGAAAATCGCATTAAAATAATTCAAATCCACTATAAAAATGGTGGTTCTGTTAAAGTTACATTTCGTAAAATTCGTGATATTTTCGGCCAGCATAATCGTCCTTCTGAGACCGCTGTTAAGAATTTGGTCGCGAAATTTAAGTCGACAGGCTCGGTACAAAATGTGCCAACACCAACACGTGTTCGACCGGGTCGTTCAACAGAAAACATCGCCGCCGTGAGCCACAGTGTTGAAGAAGATCAAAATTTGTCAATTTCACGACGTTCTCAACAATTGGGGTTATCCAAAAGCACAACATGGCGAATTTTGCGAAAGGATTTGGCTTTGAAGCCTTACAAGATTCAACTGGTGCAGGAATTAAAGCTGATCGACCATTCAAATCGCCGCAGATTCGCTCAGTTCATTCAGGAACAACCTGCTGGTTTTTCTGAAAAAAACATTTTTTCAGACGAAGCCCATTTTCATTTGTCAGGGTACGTCAACAAGCAAAATTGTCGCATTTGGGCTTCTGAAAATCCTAAAGCAATTATTGAGAAGGCTTTGCATACTCAACGTGTTACTGTGTGGTGCACTATGTGGTCTGGAGGCGTGATTGGGCCGTTTTTTTTCGAAGATGAGGCTGGAAATGCGGTAACAGTCAATGGATCACGGTATCGCGAGATGTTAACCACTAAATTTTGGCCTATTATTGATGACATGGATATCACTGAAATGTGGTTTCAACAGGACGGTGCCACATGTCACACAGCCAATGAAACGATCAATTTATTGCAAACCAAATTTCCCGAGCGCATAATTTCGCGAAATTCAGCTGTTAAGTGGCCAGCCAGATCGTGTGATTTAACACCACTGGATTATTTTTTGTGGGGCTATGTTAAAGACAGAGTCTATACGGAGCCAATCGAATCGATTGCAGCCTTAAAACTCAAAATCCGTGATGTCATTAACGAAATAGACCCTCCATTTTGCCAAAAAGTGATTAAAAATTTTGATGAAAGAATCAACATCTGTCAGCGTGGTCGAGGTGGACATTTGCCAGATATCATTTTTCATTCATAATTGCCAAACTTTTCTCTTTGTAATACAATAAAATTTTTATTCATTTTCCTCTAAATTCTTTGTTTTATTTTGTTTTAGAAAACAAAGTTCTTGTTGAAAAACCCTTTATATAATATAACAAAAACCTTAGCTACAGCAATGCTTGGCCGGTCTGCGAGTTATTGTATATTTTAGTTTAACTGTAAATGTATTGTAAATAAATAACGATTGTAGCACAAATTTAAAGCAATTAAAATAATAAATAAATAATATCTAATGGTAAATTGCTCTTCACGTAATGTTCTTTCAGACTCAGATAAAGATTACCTTTGCCGCTTTTCTCTGAAATTTATTGGCTTCAAATATTTGTGGAGATTTTTTTAAAGATACAATACCTTTTCGATAAAAAGATACACACTGTTTAATAATTATTTTTTCAACTTTCTAATCTCCCCGCGCTTTATAGACAAAATTTAACTAATAATATGAACGGCTATTGGTATATTTGTATTCAAAATATATTTTCAACTCCTGTTAAAGTAAGTCTTAATAAAAATTACTCACCATTCAATTCAGCAATTTGCTCCTCAGACTGTGCTCTCTCTCCCCACAGCTCACTCAGAGTGTTCTCTACTTCACTCAAAGTATTCTGCAGCTCGCCAGCAGTATTTTCAGACACCCTCAACAACTTTTCATTATCATCTAAAGATTTTCTAAGTCTATCGTTTTGTGCTTTCATCTCATCAATTTCTTCTTTTAATGATTGCACCATGTCGTCTTTCCCAAAAGAACTGTCTTCGATCGAGTTTAATTTGTTTTTTGTAGTGCCAAGCTCCTCTTTAAGGATCTCACACTCCTGATAAATATAATACCAATAAATATCTTAGTGAAACACATTTATCCAATGGCTTTTGGATCGACCATCCCCAAAGGTTTTGTTGCTAAGCATTTTAGTTTAGACCGAAAGGCCCAGAAATCTAATCACCTACTAGTCTATTTAGATATTTGAGTTGAGTAGTATTGAGTTTATAATTTCTTGAGGATAAAATCATGTTAAATTTAAGTAAATTTTTAACATTTTTTAAAACTGCATAAATGTTAATGCTTAAAATAAACCTGCGCTAGACTAGTTTTTTGTTTTCTGTTAAAACTGTAGAATAATAACTAATAAAATAATTATCAAGCTAACGCTATTACTAGATGTAGAGAAATAGTGGAGAATTGTAGTTGTCACATTATTTTCTTGGGTATCCTTATCATGAATATTACAAACAATATATGTAAATAGATATGGTAGAAGTATGTTTTCTCAAGTGCCTTTGATTAGTCAATATACCTATTATTCTTAAACATTATTTTATTTGTATATATATATTAAGGACCTATGTTCCCCAGGTGGGGCCAAGGGCTACCAGTGCAAACACCTGCCTGATCAATCTTGGACAGCTCTTTTAACTGCACTCCACATTATTCCACCTTTATTACCTCTTAGTACTGTTATGTATATGTTATATACAAAACAGTAATATTGATTTAATTTTAAAAAATAAAAACTATGTAGTACCTTGGTAGCAAAAAGCAATTCTCTCTGTAGTTTGTTTATAGTACCGATAAATTTGCTGTCTTGCCGTTTATTATCAATGTAGTAATATCCCAAAGTGAAAAGTAGCACAGATGTGGCCGTAGTAAGAATGAATGTTATAAATCTATTGCGCTGACCATGTGCTTCACCATCACAATATTCTTCAGAGAAACAGGTTTCACCTAAAAATAATAAATAAAGTTAAGAACTATTTGTAATAAAAATAGATGTATGTAATACACATTGTAAAAAGAATCATCTAACAGCCAAGTTAAGCAACAACCAACTATAGAAACAAAAATTAACATTAAGCCAAATGATCTTTTATAAAACATAAAACATTTAAACTGTAACTTACCAGTTGAAGGATACAATTCATTACTTTGTTCCTTACTTCCAATAACTGAGTTTAACATATTAAAAAGATATGATGTCAAGGTAAAGCTTGATTCACTCTCTGGGGCCTCAACAAGATCAGGATTAAATATTTCTTCAGGAGGGGCCTCCGTAGACGGTGGTAAGATATCGGCGATAGTTGAATATATATTAGAAAAGATCCCTTCATTTTCACTTTCAACTGGTGGTGATTCTGTTGTAGAGGTAAATATTTCTTCAATTAAACCCTCTGTTGTGCTGCTTATGTATGTTTCTGTCACAGGTGTCTCAGTTGTTGTCAAAACGTCATCTGAACTTGTAGATTCTGTATTTAATTCGCTTGATTGCTGACTGTTAGATTCAGTTTCTATTAGTGATTGCTCTGTGGTTGTTGATACAGTATTCATTTCAAGCAATCTATCTTCAGCAACAGATTCTGCTACAACATCTTCTTTTTTAATAGCTGCTTCAGATGTTGCATATACATATGGTACTTTAAGTGTAGTTGTATCCATATTTTGCAACTCCTGTAGGAGTAAGTTCATATCAGCGGCAGGTATTGTTTGAGGTTTAGACTCATGTAACATGGTATCAGTAGTATATTCAGTTTCTATAGCTGGTATTGTTGGCACTACAGTTGTCCCTGATTCTGGTGATATAGTTGTTACGTCACTGTTTAGAGAAATAGTGCTGCTTTCTGAAAAATTATCCAGCTCTACGGTTTGCGCTCTTTCATTTTCATTACTCGTGTGATCTTTTATTGTGCTTGTACCATCATTTTCTGTTGCAATCTCACTTTTTGGTGTATTAGAGCCATTTTGTTGAATTAAATTATCATCAATAGATGGCAAATTTTCATGAACAGACAGGCTCTCACTTGATACTTCTTGTAAAATTTCATTTCTTTTATCTGTACTAGATACAAGATTTGCATTCTGTTCACTAATATTTGGTTCTGTTTTGGTGACAAGCAGAGGTTCCTCTTTGACACTTTTATCTGTACTAGTTACAAGGTATGCATTCTGTTCACTTATATTTGGTTCTGTTTTGGTGACAAGCAGAGGTTCACCTTTGACACTTTTATCTGTACTAGATACAAGGTATGCATTCTGTTCACTAATATTTGGTTCTGTCTTAGTGACAACCAGAGGTTCATTTTTTATACTTTTATCTGTACTAGATACAAGGTTTGCATTCTGTTCACTAATATTTGGTTCTGTTTTGGTGACAAGCAGAGGTTCATCTTTGACACTTTTATCTGTACTAGATACAAGGTATGCATTCTGTTCACTAATATTTGGTTCTGTCTTAGTGACAACCAGAGGTTCATTTTTTACACTTTTATCTGTACTAGATACAAGGTTTGCATTCTGTTCACTAATACTTGGTACTGTTTCAGTGACAAGCAGAGGTTCATCATTGACACTAGTCTTTTGTTCAAGTGGAGGAGGATTTGAAATAGATTCAAATGTTTCATGTGACTTAATAACACTTTCTGTAGTTCCAGAAACTTCTTCAGACACTAAACTTATTGACTCAAGTGTGTCTTGCTTACTGTCGAAATGGACTTCAGTGCCACTACTTTCATCTACTTTTTCTAAAGAATCATTTGGTGTTTCTTCCTCACTTGTAATTTCTTTGCTCATATCATTAACTAAATCTATATCTGTCTCTAATAGGGAGGATTCAGGGATGGTTTCACTAATTTGAGATATTTGTTCTGTTGATATTTTAGATGCATCAGCTGGTGGAGTAGGATCTGGTGAGTATATTGTTGTTCCTTCAAACACTTCATGGGGTTGTTGTACTTTATCAGGTTTAACTATAGGTTTTACCTCAATGGGCATCTCTACTAAATTCTTTGTGTAAACTTTAATCTCCCTTAAAAATCTAGTATTTACAAAACCAGACTTCCCATTAATAGTGGCATACCATAAATCTGAATTTCCTCCAGCTGATTTCTTAAATATTATTGCTTCTGAGTTGCCTTTGAATGATAAGAGATCAGATTGTGGACTGCTATAACTAAGAAGAGTTTTGGCTTTGGATATTGGTGCTGTAAAAAGTAAAAAAAAAATATTGGTATGGACACAATAAAGGTACACAGAAACTACAAGAAATTGCAATAAAATAATAAATAGGTATAAATAAAGCATGGAATATGGAAAAAACTAAAATTAGTCTTAACTTACCATTACATTCTTGATTTGCACATAGCACTTTGTCTGGCAATCTACTATAGCAAACTGTAATTAACACAAAAAAAATAATAGTCTTTATCACAATCATCTTGACATGGTATTATAAGTTATGTAGAAATAAATATTAATTTAAATTCCAAAAAATTATGAGAACAAGTCGTTAGGCCACATCATCTGTCAAATCTAGAAGTATCGTCTGTCAAAATCAAATTTTCTACTTCTAAGTGACTTAAGTGAAGTTTCAATATTCAACTGGCAGCTTAGCGTCGTGTACTGTAAATTTAACTGAATGTGAAAGAGACTGATGCGACGAGACACGTTTGACTATTGACAAGTCTGTATAGTACATAATGGTACAGCCGCGAGTAGATATTATTGGTGCGTTCCACTAAGCGTTCACAACGCTCACGCTCACGACCGCTGATTTCCCCATTCCACTTGATTGTGAATGTTACTGTCGTTAACTCAAGTGGAATGGATTATGGAGCGTTTCGGGCGTTCATGTAAATATTACAAATGTCAAGTTTGAAAATAGTAGTATTTTAAGGAGGTTAGGTAATCATAAACAATAAGTTTTGATATTTGTGACTTAAATTTATTTATGTTAAAAGTGAAGAATAATTGAATATTTTATAAATAATTTAAACTCTCTGAAGTCTCTTCAATAAATTCTTGATCTACTTGAACAGATGCGGAAGCTTCAGCTTTTCTTAATAGCTCAGTTGCAAAAAATACATCTACAAATAAAATAAATTTACCAAATATATATATATTATTAATGAAAATAAATATCGTTTACATTGAGTTAGGTTATGCTATCCATTATTCAGGAAAAATGTATAAATAGCTGTTGAATATAAACTAAAATCAATTGTATTAAACTTATATTGCATAATTATATTTATTTATTTACACTTCGTTGCAAAAAACAAAGAATGAAACACAATACAAAAAAATTATAAGGGATGCAACGGGCGGCCTTATCGCTAATAAGCGATCTCTTCCAGGCAAGTTAAAGAGAAAAACTAAAAAAAAAAGAAACATGATGCGTGCGAGAAGTGCAGAACCAAATGTTATATTTAAAAAAAATATATATATATACATAGTACCTTAATCTAAAGTAATACAAAAAAAAAATTAACAACAGACTAAAAACTTAAAAGCTAATCTTACAAATGGACACATGGACAGCAAATAGTGATGTAAAAGCAAACATAAGATTTATACAAGTCACGATTGATCAGGATAGGATAAGGTTAAGAAATGATTATACAGAAGAGTTTTAAAAGATCACAGAGAGGTAGCCAATCGTACGGAGTCGGGCAGCGTATTCCACAACTTAATGGCGGAGATCGTGAATGAATTGCCTAAGAAGGATGAAGTGTGAGATGGAATTACCAATAAACATCTATTAGAAGAGCGTATCATATAGTTAGAAGGACCTAAGAATTTGAAGTGATATTTGAGATAAGAAGGGGTTTTCGGATTGAAAAGAATTGAGTATAGAAGTTGAAGAAGATGAGCGTGACGTCTGAATCGAATAGGTAGCCACCCCATCATATTTACCTCTTTCTGCACGAGCAGCTTCAGCTTCAGAAACGATAGCTTCTACAACAATTTCTCTTTCTGAATCAAATAATGTGATTTTTCTTGTCGCCATCTTTAAACTTTGAATATAATAAAATTATTATTTGTCATATTTCAAAAACAATTTCAAAAATTGCGCCGAATTATTCTCAACGTTCACAACGACCCACCTCTTTAGATGGGTCGTTGTGAGCGTTGCGTGAGCATTAGTCATGACGTCATGAGTGACGTTTTCGCCGTGACCACAACGACCGCGGTCGGTATGTGGAATGGCTAAAGGAACATTTTGATCGTCGTGAGCGCTTAGTGGAACGCACCATATATATAACATAACACAAATTACAAACTATAGGAGGGCCAATGAAATAGATCACATGTAACATCTGACAGTTTTAACCATACGACGTTACAACAGCTGATAACTAACTACTGATACAGACGCAACATTGTAACGACGTCAGGGGGCTTAGTCTTAGCTTACAATGTGTAGACAAATTTACATACAATTATAGTTTTCGACTTTCTACATACACTACTGTTAAGGTATCTTGACTAAGACCCCAGTTCAGTTCTACTTCCGAAAAATAAATAATGTGGTTCAGGTTGTGGTTAAGTTGTGAAATTTTGATGAGGTGATCTATGAAATTGCTACTTCGCGTCTAGCTTTTCAATTATTCAAAAATTCCCGCCACTAATTAATTATTATATTTTAATTCTTAGGTATTTTTTTCAGTTTCGACTAAATTAATTTAAAAGTTGTAGGTTCTATGTTATAGATTTATTTGATACATAATTTATTTTTAATTCCAACACACAAATAAATTGTTCCCTTGAAGAGTGGGACAGGCTTGCTATGGGAAGCTACTTATGTGTAACACTTTAGCCCCGTCTCACCTCCCTCGGACTAGTAAAAAAGATGGTGCGGTAGGTGCAGGTAGAGCAGGCGGAAAAATGATAAACGGCTCAAATATAAGAGCCTTCCCTCCAACTCCGATTTTGTTCCCTTTGGAGTAGACTCTTGAGCCGTGGGTTCAAATGCACATGCGCTAATTAATGATTGAAGTTGACCCCTGGTGATCCCAGAGCTGGTACTTTCCTCGCTCAACGAATAAGTATCGCAATACAGCGATGAAATGCTGTCAGCGTTAAAAGTACACACTGCCAAAGGGACCAAACTTTTATATTTGTTTTCATTTTCTATTCATTATTTTTGTATTATTATAATTACTACTGTATAGGATAAGAATATTCTAAATACCGTATATTTGTGTATCGAATTAAATTATTGTGACAATGAAGTAACCATTTTATATTATATACATACCTAATTTAAAATGCTGGTTAGTTCAAAAAAATATGAAAATGACAACTGTACTGGCTAAAGAAATAAACTAGTAAAGAAAACATATTTTATAAAATATTTTACTCGTTAAAATGTAAAATAATAAAAATGACCAATTCTCATATTTCTTTACTAGATTTGTCAAAACAGTTATTTTTTGAAATCGGTGAGTTATGTTTAAAGTTTTTTTGTATGTATTACAAATTTACAATAAAATTATATTGATCCCAAAAATATACTACTCACTTCAGAAAAATTAAAGGTAATTTTAATTCAGAATGAACCAATGATTACTCTGTACTATAATTCTGTTTCAGATGACGCAACAAAGAAACAATTATGTTTCTCTGAAACGTTAGTAATCAGTTGTGGACATTGTGAAGGTGACGTTCGGGATGAGGCTTCTGCTTCCGAATGGACATGTGAAGAGTCCTCAGACAGCGACTTGACCGTGGTCAAGCCATCCAGTTTCATTAGAGAAGGAAAAGAAGTCGAGCCAGAGTCACCAGCTGAGAAAGACCCAGATGAGACTGAGAAAGATTTTCATTTTTTTTTCTTTCCTGATTGCTCAAAGCCACTCCCCGAACAAGATAGCGTAACTAGTATAATTATTGAGAATGGTTTGCCAAAAGTAAACCCAGCTGTGTTAAATAAAGTGTTTTGTTCCTGTGACATAGACAAGCATGGAACGTGCCCCTGCCATACTAAAGTACCATGTAGATGTGGAGCAAAAACTAAAGCGGAGTGTAAATGTCAGCATTTAGAGAATATATGCATATGCGACGATGGCAAACCACAACCGGTATGCACATGTAAACCAAGTAACGTTTGTGTATGTCATCCTGATTCTACACCAAGACCTGTTTGCACCTGTGCACAAGTTGATAAGCCTTGTATTTGCAAACCAGGCTTGTTCCCATGTCCCGTATGTACATGTAAACACAAACCCCACTATCTTTCTATGGAAAATCATGAAGAAAAGGGCGAAGAGTACGGCGAGGACCTAGCTGAAGAAGAAGTTAAAACTGTTGAACAAATACCAGAGGAAACTGAAAAGGAACCATGTCTCTGTCAGAAGCCAGAAAAAGTGGTGAAACCGATATGTTTTTGCAAGAAAGGTAGGGAGTGCATCTGTGAGCAAGATGTATGTATATGTGGAGTGCAACCTACTTGCGTCTGCGAGAAAGTTGAAGAAGAAGAACCACCCTGTAAGGATGACGATAATAAATCTATCTGCAGTTGCCCTGTAGTTCCACTATGCACTTGTTTTGCGGAATCCCCTGAAAAGTGCAAGTGCTTTCCAAATCCACAAATTTGCACTTGTGGAGATCCAGAAAATTGTAAATGTTTTAAAAGTTGTGAATGCACCGATCCTTGCCTTTGTGACACTGCACCACCTAAAGAGGAAGGGATATGTACGTGCCCAGATAATAAAACGATTAAGGCGGGGGGTCTTATTTGTACGTGTCCACGCAAAAAGCCAGTTCAAAGGAAGTTAAAAAGAACAAGGGCCGGTAAGCATGGCTACCGTTGGTGTCACGATGTCGATCCCAAACATACATATTTTGATTATGGATATGGGAGACATGATAAAATTTCGTACAAGGAGGAAGAACGAGAGAAAATTAAGATTTTAGGTCTTCACGAAGAAAAAGTTGATGATGCGGCTGGACCATGTCCTGTTCATGAAATTAAAGCACCCGCGTATGTAAAAAAAATACGTAAGCCATCATTGGATTGCTGCAGCGCTGTTGGGGGTAAGTATCTCATCTCAAATCAATGTATTTCCGAACCAATACGTCCTAGGGTAAGAAGAGATTTCCTTATAAACATCACTTAACATCGGACAAACCTTGTGACGATTTGGTCCCTGTTCTATAAGTAGTCACTATGAAGAATATATGATACCACGTTTTGTTTTTCAGGAATAAGTATTAGTGTGGAAACTTTGGGTGAGGATGAGGCGAAATTTTTGGTTCAAGTTGTTTCTCATTCATCAAAGGACGGAGCTAAAACTGGGTCAAAGCTTGTCAGTATTTTAGATTGCAATTTACATACAATGGAGGAAAGTAGGAGCGAGTAAGTTGTGAAATATGTAATATGTTTACGTCCGTGTCACCAATTATCATATACATTTTATAAATTATCCACTAAATCTACTTTATTTTGATTAGAACAAATGTTGCTTTCTCCTTCGTAATTTCTTTGAGCATATGATTAACGTCAATTACGTCAATATTTGTCTAATAGGATAGATTCATAATTTTTTAACAAAATAAATAAATCGTTTATTTGAAAAGAAAGTCGTAAATTCAGATTAATTAATTATAAAAAAAACCCGCACTAATTATCATGATGTAATAATAAAAGAACAGTTAAATTATTTATATTTGTTGTCAAAACTTACGATCTAAATGCTCTCCCACGTTCTAAAGGCACATTCCTTTTTTTAAAGGAGCCTTTAAAAATTAAATCACCTTCCCCTTGAAAGCAATACACTGCAGTGAACTATGAAGGTGATTAAATAATATGATAGCCATGGCGTAACAATTTTTTGTGTAGGTACATCGTGGTGCATAGGTATTTAAAAAAAATGTATTTCCTTAGTTTTTTTCGTGTATCAAACCATTAAGGACGACCATAGAACCTTGCTTGGAAAATTACACCGCCTACATTCCATTAATTCATACTTATAATCAAAAATAATGAAATTAAATTACCTACTGACTTTGACTATATACAGGGTGGGCCATAAAGGTGTTGGCGGTTTCAATATTCAATTAAAAAAGAACTACGAGACATAACAAAAATATATTTGTATTTTTCAAAACTAGAACCACAGGAATTTTAAGACCTAAAAATAGTGTTGTCCTAATGACCTCCCTCGACTGCTTGGCACTCTAGGAACCGAAGTCGCAAATTTTGGAAAACTCGTTTAAAAGTTGTTTTCGGTATTTTGCTACTTTCCCGAATAATATTCGTCTTCAGCTGCTCCAAATTGGTCGGATTATTTTCATAGACTACCGATTTGAGGTAGCCCCATAGAAAATAATCGCATGGAGAGAGATCTGGCCTACGTGGTGGCCATTCAATATCCCCCCTTTTCGAAATGAGTTTTCCGGGAAACACATTTTTCAGCAGCTCTATGGATACCCTAGCCGTATGACATGTGGCCCCATCCTGTTGAAACCACATCCCCGAGGTATTGCCTTGAAGTTCTTGCAAAGCTGGCACCAAAAAGTCTTTTATCATGTTGCAATAATTGTTAGCTCTAACCATCATCGCTTGCCTGAACTGAAACATGAACTCGCTCCACAATGTCGGTTGATCTTGCAGAAGCTGGGCGACCACTAGGCGTAATTGGTACTGTTGAGCCGGTTGTTTAGAACATTCTGATCCATTTCCGTATCACATTGGCGCTTGGAACTTAACTTAAATCGCGTAAACCGTGTTCATGTCGATACAAACGTGCAGAAATCACAGATTTATTGTTTTCGTAATACGCTCGGATACAAAATGCACGCTGCGCTCCCGTGTACGGCTCCATGGCGACTAAATTTCCAGGAAGCGGGGCAGCTAACAACATATCCCGCAGCTGCCCCGCGCCACGCGTTTCCGAGAAATTGAAGAATTAAATCGCCAACACCCTTATGGCCCACCCTGTATATACACATTAACATTACTTTCACTAATATAAATCAAATTTAGAAGCGCAGTTCACGACACCCTCTCAATCTAATTCAACGTAAGTATAGAACCAATTACGGTAAAAAAAACATTGAGCGTTGGGGGAGTGCTGCGGTATAATAGACTTCCACAAAATATAAAAAGTGCAGACAGCCTGGCAATATTTAAATTAAGACTAAACGACCATCTCTTGAGTGATCCCAGATATCTACGTAAATGAAAGTTCACCCAAGTTCTACTTCGCTAATTCATCCTTGAAGCTCTTCAATGACCCATGACGTGATAAATTGTATCTTTAGTATATAAGTTCTCATATGATTATTGTCTGTTATGAGAATAATTGTCTTTAAACCTAATTAATACAAAACAATTAAATATATTTTGAAGCAAGTTAGCAAAGTGTCTATGGGTTTGACTTCTACACTTGGGCGTGCGTTTGAATTCCAGCTGTGCTTAAATGCAGTTTTTTTTGAGCAATTAACGCTTGTTGATTGCTAGTAGATGAATAAATTTCAATTATTCAATCCTTAAATAATTGAAATTGTTTTTTTATTTTATTTTGTTGCTTGTGATAGTTTTGGAAAGTGGCAGGCTCTTTAAATAGAGTTCTCATTTAAATTATATGTATTGCAAGACACGTTTATTTGTACTAAGAGGATATGTGCAACGGTGAAGGTCAAAGTTGTTTGCGATACCAATACTCCAGTCAAATTACGAAATAAATAAACATGAGCGAACACAGTTTGGGGATTTTGAGGATCGATAGGGGGGTGTATTCTGAGCATAAATTCCAATTTGAGGGGTTGTACTGAGGTCAGCTCAAGGTCATTTCGATGGAAACGCGTTTAACTCGATATCTCGAGAATGGTTAGTGTTAGCCGAAAAATTGTAGAGACCTTTTCTTTTCCTAACTAAATTTACTAACTTTTTTATTTGAAACTTTTTTTTATAACATTAATATTTTTCAAGTTATTACTCCCGCAAGGCAGAAATTTTACTTTTTTTTCAATTTTTCGTCGTTTTCTCCCCAACCATTCAATTTTATTAAATTTTACCGATCATCGAAGTGTAGATCTTTTAATTATGAACAATTTTGTTCTTAAACTTTTTTCCGTAGTGCCAATACCTTCGGAGTTATAGATTACTTTACCGAGCGAAATCCGCGCCACTGTCGCAATATAAAAAGTTCAATCGATTAAACTATTTAAAAATTTGGTATTTAATATTCATGGGTTAATTTGGGTAAGAAGTAAATTAAAAATTAAAACTGTTTCACACATTTATTGATAGAAAAATAGGTTATAAAATTCGGAATTCGAGGTCGATGGAAGTGATTCGTGAATATTCGTGGTCCTGACGGTATTGGGGCATACGTCGTCCTCGTCCTACAAGGGCCAGAACCAGTTTGTTACACATATCCCCGTTATAATGCGTTGCGTCTACTGAATTCTCTGTCTCCGGCATTTTCGACATCTTTATATGTTCGCAGAGTTAGTTCACAGTGGCGATATTGTCTTTTGTATTTAATTCGACATTATCGTATTAGCTTAATACTGTAAGGATATGAATTTTTATGAATAAATAAATAAAATTAATACTTTATAAAATATCATTGCAACAGATTCAGAAATCTTACGCAACAAAGGGTTCAACTGTTACTGAATTATTATATTTTTTTCCTTGTTCCTACTGTGAAATTCAATTACATAGCAAATAGTCTTGGCAGGTGATCCTGAAACATTGTAATAATAAAGATGATCCATTTCAGACAAATTACAAAGAAAGACGCAACGAAGGAGCGTCGGAGTTATATGACAATTTGTGAGAGCGGCTATTACAATAAAGTGACCCGTATTTGTGGGGAGCGCCATTTTGTAAGGCGCATTTACCATTCGTTTGAAGATGCCCGCAATTTTTTACTTGAAGGGGCTAATATTGTTCTGCTGCGATATTTGGGAATCAGCCGACACAAGGGCACGATAAAGACTGACACTGTACTCATTGATGGTGTTATATGCGAAAGTTTATACGTAAGTTATATTTGACAGATATACTGAGAATAGACTAATATAACGATTACAGGGGGGAATATTTAAATAGGTCCTTTATGTATCGTTGAAGTATTTTCTTTAATCACATTTGTTGGTGGTTTGTACAGCAATTATAGGGTTTACTTATTTATTAAAGTACACCCCAATAACAATGCATTTGCTATAGTATAAAATACAATATATTTATGTTTAAAATACATGCAATTACGGTGAAAATAAATTTTACAGAAAATTACAATAAAAATACTAAACTTTAAATTTCTTTCTAAAAATACTTATTCACTTAACTATGCGGATTAGGTACAGATAGCCGCTTCATATTTTTTTTAAATTGATTTAAATTTACTTTTTAGGGCTCGTTTAAACGTTTTAAACGTTTACGTTTAAGTTTCAAACCAAAAAAAAACAAAAACCACTTCAGAATATATATTAGTGACTATACAAAGCATTCGCTTAACAAGTCGCTTATGATTTCAAAAAACCCGCCAAAACGCTTCTCCAGACAAAATGGCGTCGCACCAGTCCCTATGACCATACCTAAATAATACAGAAACACATATGTCTAATGTCGATAACAAATGCTTTAATAAGAAATCAAACTACATGACAGTATCGGGATTAGGATAGATTAAATTTACCTTTGGTGGGTTTTTTATATTTTTTTTATTTAAACAAAGGCGTGAAAATTTGTATACTTAATTATAAAATATCATATGTAATGATCGGTAATATAGTCAGTTTAAATTTTTACGAGTAAGACTGTTATAACGTGCAAGAGTTTTTAATGTTCTGTCAATTTTCATTAAGCATTACTAAATTTGATAATGCGATTCACGGTCAAGGTCGTAGGGGTCATGTCCATATTCCCCTGGATCTCTTGTGCATCAGACAAAAACTGCAGAATATAGAGAAAGATGTGTTTCAGGTATGTCCAGGTACCAGTCAAGCTATTGTTAATGGGAAGCCGTTGTTTGTAGTCAAAGTGGAACGGCATATAATAGAACCATCTGGATTTATTCATCAGACACTGATTGTTCTTACTCTTAAAGGTATATTTGGTAGAAATTCGATATGTATGACATATAGAAAGCGAAGTTCTGGCCTAGATCAGCGTTCAAATCTAATCCCTGAGATCGTAGGTTCGAACCCGGAAATCCACCAATGGAGTTTCTGTCTTAACATTACATTTAACATTCGCAACAGTAAAGGAAAATGTCGTAAGGAAATTTGGACCTTGGACCCAAAAAATCAACGGTGTGTGAAAGGCGGAAGAATGATACTTGCTTATTAGAAAACAAATGACTACGAAACAGATACATAAATCTGAGAAAGGTTTAGCGCCACTGGATTTTTAAATAAAGAAACTGAATAAATGTTTATTATAATTAAACAGAGGTCTAGTGTTTCTTAACTATGCAAAAGCTGTATATTATATAAATATATATACAATATCTATGCCCTAAGGTCGCGCTACAATACTGAACATCTTAGGCTATTGCTAGTTCCTTGTAACCTGCCTAGATGGCGCGCATAAAAATTAATCATCAGGGCCATTAAACTTACGCACAGTTGACTTGTGGTCTCTTTAATTCAAGTATGTTTCAATTCCATGTTGAAAAAATTTCAATATAAGATAATACTACATAACTCGAGGGTACTCCTCCCTCAAAGGCCGGCAACGCACCCACTAAAAATGGGTGTGTATGGGCTGCGAAAACTGCCCTTTTTGGTCGTCCCGCAAGCTCGTTTGGCCCTTAAATAAAAAATTATACAAAAAAACTACGATAATATTCAAAGACGAGAATTAGCGCGTAACTTCGCATCAAAAATTTCTTCAACATTATCCTTAAAGAGATATAAAGTTAATACCCGTTACTGAAGTTTAAAATATCTTCATTTTGTAGGTTACCTTGTAAGCCACGAGTGGGCTGACAATAATTACATAATCCACTTAAACCCATTACTACGTGTCGTCCCTGAAAAGGATGAAATAGAGCCCCATGCTCCAACGCGGGAAAAATGGAGAGAGGACCTACAGTTATTCTCGGATTATCTGGACTTTAAGGTTTTGCTTTTATACTATTTGAACTTTAGTTAACTGAACAACGTACGAAAACTACGTACGTTTTATTTATATCCCTCGTGAAGGAAAACATCGTGAGGAAACCGGCTTGCCTTTTAGATGACAAATGATCATGAAACACATACAGAAATCTGAGGCTAAGACCTAAAAAGGTCACTGATTTTTTTTATTATTTATCTAGTTTCTTATTATTTATCTAGTAGTTTTATTTTCTGACTTTTAATAACAAAAACAGTAGTTTAGTTCCCGCCTCCTTAATAATTAACAATTGCTAATAGAAAGGCATTGCAGAGCATAAAACATTTAGAAAATATAGAATAATAATTCTGTCTAATAACCCATTTACTTATACATTTATGTAAACAATAACATTAATTAAAGTTGTATTTCTAAATTTCTTATACATGTACAAAACCACATCGATACGAACCCGTAAATAAACCCGTAAATGGGAATTCATTCTGTAATACGTTATTAGTAAAATATAGGAGGCAACTTATCCCATGGGTACTAATTTCGCAGAGTTCCCGCTCATCAGAAGGCGGCCGGTACGTGACTGAGAACGGCGAACTGGCTGGCACCATTCGAGACTATCTTCAGACATTACTATTGCTACGCCCTCACGACGCGTTGCATTTCACCAAGCACTATTTTGGTGCGGCATTGTCGGCTCTCGACTTACCGCATAACGAATATTTCGATCCATGCACTAAGCATGTTAGATATTATTTTTTTGAGGAATAATTTTTCAATTTCTTTAGCATTGGAAATTTTTGGTTAGGATAATCATTACCTAGATGATGTTTTAGCTCTCTCAACATTTTTGATTATTTGGCAACTCTTCAATGTATAGAAGTATTTTTGCACATAACATCTACTGTAAAATAAAATAAACTAAAAAAATAATGAGTTTTCTTATAAAATTCGAAGAAGCTTTTTACCCAACCAATGTTTCAAATTTTATAATTTATCAAATCGTATTTATAGACATAAAATTTATTACTAACGAAACACACACAGGAACACACAAAATAATATGTAATCAAAAAAAGAAAGAAAAAGTAAAAAAAAAACGGTTTTTCTATTAAAGAAAAAGGTACGATTTAAGTGTGTAATGTGTGTGTGTTGTGGTTGTAACTGGCCCTGGCTTAGAATTATGCTGTGAGGCAGACGTGTTCCACAGCGCTTTTCATTCTTCCAGAGATTACAGCAGTTACTTTGCGCCTCAGACACAGTATTTGTTTTACAAGTAGGTGAAAAGTCTTCTTTTTCCGACATGCGTTGTGTATTTTGCGTCTTTCAGAAAGGTATTTTGACAGTCTCTCACGATGTTATCTTTAAGAGCAGGATCTACATCGGTACACGCTTAATCACTAGTCTAACTTGCAAATATATATTCAACTCGATACAATTATTTTTTCGCGTGGAATCAAACCGACCCTGTTAGTTACCAACTAAGCGATAATGGCCTTTGAAGCGATAAAATATACAGTGTAAGGTCAAAACTAAAAGATTAGAGGGGGATAATTCGGTCAATTTGTTGGCGTAATCGCGTCATACGCGTGAACGCATTTGGGGCTTTTGCTATTAAAAATTCTTTTGACGAGCGTTTCTCTCTGTATTTCGCTAATAGTCATGATTTGTGACTTTTGTATACAAATAGATACTTCAAATGATAATATTCATCCTTTTGAAGCCTGCTCAATCAGCAGTCTTCGTTAGGTTGGATTCTAATATACAAAATGTAGAAAAAAGTTACGAAATTGTATCACAAAGAACTAATATATGCAGAATTAGGAATGAAACTTTTTTTTTAGTTCTACAAACTGTTCGACGTTGTCTTCGAAGAATAAGGATATTTCAGGATTAGTATTTTACTAACATTATTTTTGTATTAAATTTTTCATAATAAGAGTTGTTGTAATCGTGTAAAGGAGGGCCTTTAGTGCCTATAAAATAAAAATTGAAGCAATCTTTGTTTCACCGATACTCGATCCCAGGACGGGCACAAGCGCGTTACAACTTGCACATAATTTTTATTTGTATTAAATCATTATTTAAGCATACAAAAATGTTGCTTACAACTCCTATCCCATTCGATTGTTGGGTAACTGGAGAGTTACCCAACAATCGAATATAATGGGATAATAAATACGTATTAAAATAAATAAAAAATTAAATAAAATATGTTTATTATGGAACATAAAATACAGGTATCACTTATACCACGTCATTAAATTTGAATTTGTAGGCATCCCTACTCATCGGCAAAGAAGACAGAGGGTGTAGGCCGAGAGAAAAAGCCGGCGTAAAAAACTCTCGGTACTCTTTTAAAATAGCAAATCATCAATTAACACTAACACTACAATGCTATAGAAATAGAACAATAGACACTAGCCAGCAATTAGTCTAAATGCATCGTCTGTTTAGTTATTTTCGCTGTGAATTTGATAATTAATATAGTTTTGTGACAGAAATAATATTATTATCTCAAATCTAGTTTCGAGGTATAGGAGTACCGACACTAATTTCCCATCCCTCAATTTGTATGCAATGTTAGCAAACGTAGGTACGTCTGCTTGTTTGTAAACTATGCTATGAAAGGCCCGAAGCTCAACCGTACAAGTTAATTTAAACTTTATCGCTTATCCGATTAAGGTTTATGCGGCTAATAAGCTTTGTAAGTAAATTTTAATTAACACACCGAGTTATAATAAGAGATTATATATATTTTTGATTTGGCATATATCTATATATATTCCATTGTATATATAGTAGTTCGAGGGTCGTAGGTTAGATCCCCGGTTGTGCAACAATGGACATTCTATGTGCGCATTTAACATTTGCTCGAACGGTGAAGGACAACATCGTGAGGAAACCGACATGACTTAGACCCAAAAAGTCGACGTCGTGTGTCAGGCACTGGAGGCTGATCACCTACTTGTCTATTAGATTTAAAAATGATCATGAAACAGATTCAGAAATCTGAGGCCAAGACCTAAAGACGTTGAAGCGCCACTGATTTATTTTATTATATATAGTAGTTGAAACCCCTGTGGATGGACACATAAATAATCTAAAAATGATTGTTGATGATTAGAAAAGATTAATAGAATCCGAACAAGTTTCTTCTGTCTGTACAATTGTAAAGCAATCAATAGAAGGGTTATGATTCGATTTGTCAACAAGGGTTGATAATTAAATTAAATTTTACGTGAAATGGTAGGTTCCAGCTCGGAACTAATGTTAATATCAATACCGTATAATGCGATAACTATACAAATAGTCACCGACTTCGTGAGCCTGACATACAAAGCGGATGTAGTAGATCGGATCTAGAAAAGAAGATAACAGAGACCGTGTAAAAGATGAAGCGAAACCTTTAATCATAAGTGGATGTATGGAATGGATTACCACCTATGTCAGCTTCCACAAATTATAATGGAAATGTTAATATATATATATAAAAATGAAACCCGTTTTCCGTTGTCACGACATAACATGAAAACGGCTTAACCGATTTGGCCAATTATTTTTTTATAATATTCTTTGAAGTACGAGGATGGTTCTTACGATGAGAAAAATTAAAACAATTGAGTGAAAAAGTTTAAAAACAACACTTTCTATATTCCCATACATAATATTCGTAATAATACTTAAAAGTCAATTTGAACTTTAATACCATATCATAAAGTTCAAGTGTTAGCGGAGGGGTTCCGGGAAGGTAAATTTTTATTTTTTGACATAATGTATATTGTTGTCTTATCAACTTTCTTTTTTTTATCTTAGCTAGACCGGTGTCCCGAATAGCAGAATAAGTATTTAAAAAAAATAAAGAATCGACTGTTAGGCGGTACGATGTTCGCCAGGCCAGCTAGTCTAACATAAAAAGATATATTGTATTGAAATAAACATATATTTTTTTAAATATAGAAGTCGATTTTATATGGTTGTATTATAGCGAAACTAGGCATATTGTGCGCCATCGCTTAATTTCGTAATAAACCTACGGACGTCCATAGAAGGAAACCACAAAGCACACGAGATGGGAAGTGGGTAGGCAACCCCACGTATGCTCGCAATTCAGGGTCTAATATATTCCTTTGTGAAAGGAACCATAAAAATTAAAATTCGTTTCGTGTCGCGGGATTTCTTGAGCTGGTTTGTCATTTTGAGATGTAACACACGCAAATCTCTCGGGCACGAATACTAGCAACTTTTCATCTTTAGACGCGTTTGTTAATAAAACTCACTCAACTTGTACATTTGCATTCGTTCCCAAGTTCCACAAAGTTATAATTAAGTAATCTCCTTTGAAGTTAAAGTAAATATTTCGCACTTTGATTTATTTTTTGCTCGGAATCATAATTCTCTTTTTATATTAGTTCTAGGACAGCGGTAATGAACAAACTTCAATTCTTTACGATGTTTTCATAATATGTTGTATTAGATACAATTTTAATTAGTAACTTAGCGATTATAGGTACGATTATGTCTTATGCGATATTAAGAAATATGTGCACTTTTCCTCATTTTACAGTACATATAAGAATAGTACCTGCAAGGATATTTTTAAAGCACTTTGTTTATTGACAGGTTCTTTCTAATGTTTGGTAGGTGGTGACATATTATGTATTTTTTATTAGATCTGAATCAACAAGTATGCTTCAGAAACTACACAAGAATGTTACAATCAAATATACAACACATCAATAATATTAAAAAAAAACTTTAATCCCAGAAAAAGTTTAAATTATTATAAATCTTAAAAAAACGTATTGGTTTTTAAATAAATTAATAAATTGAATTAATATGTTGAGTTATGAGAAGAACTATGAACAAGGTGACGACGCAGACACTTCTGTCGTGTCAGACACAAGTGTCTGGGAATTTCAAATTCAAAAACCTCTCGCTATAACATTAGAAATACATATGTACATTGTGTTTTAATTTAGTGTCGAGTAAATAGAATATTGGCCCGAAGGAATTACGGTCAGTCTCCATCAGTTGGACAATAAATTAAGTTAATTGTCAACGTTTTATTGGACAGGTGACGCCTGCAGGGAATCGGGGACAACGAGGGGCGGAATGTAGTTAATACTATATTGTTTCTATTTGGAGATGAGTTTATATTCTCCAGATATATGTTTTGTGTGTATTGTAAATCTTTTTTCGTTATGTTTAAGGTTAGATATAGGATCTGTACGTTCCTACCCTCGTATTTATAGAAACTAAATCGTTCTAATAACACTATTTAGTCTTTACCCTAAAGCACTGTTCTCAATTCATTATGGCGTAACTTTACGGAAAGAGAGAAAAGAGTTTAGGTTCAAACACTGATTGAAGTTGTATTGGACGGTCATTTTTATAAACCTTTTATTTTTTAAATTTTTGTAGCGGTTTTGATAATTCAAGAACTAAAACGTTACTAACATGATAATGTTAGACTTGAAGTACTAACCATAAGAAGACATTTATGAAAACTAGGGCCTAGTTTAGTCTAGGTCAAGACTTGAATGCGATTCTAAACACTTTCGACCAATCACAATCCAGCGACACGTACTAATGTTTCGTTCAGCGTATTCTAAATTAAAAATCGTATCTTAACTGTGCAAGCGCGATAGTGCTCTCTCAGTTTTGCGGTTAGACCAAGGGCGCCCCAAAGGCTACGACCTCCGTTCTGACCACTTCTGTTGATATATTGGCTCTTAGAACGGACGCTTGAATACTTGGATATTCTCCTTAAATCTAGACGGTTTCTGAACATACTAAGAACTAATATATAACAGTGGTTATAGTTTGCGCTAACCCTTTGTCTAACGTATCATGTTAATTATTACTATATACATACTATAGTAGACTTGACACGCAAACTAGAACGAACTATGACGCAGGTGCTTTAAATAATTCGACATGGTGCTCCCAACACAGCTATAAACCGCAAAAGTTCGTTGTAATAAAAAGTTAATACTTGGCGCAAATAGGGTTGCCAACGGGTTGGATTGCGCATTACTTGCTACATTATAAACAAGCCTGCTGGTGACACCCCGCCCTGACCCGGGTGGCATGCATAATTAAATATACGCGGTCAAATTAGCAATTTCGACGTACAAACACTTTAAAACGTCTTCATTGTCCAAAACTGTTCTATTATTACCATATTAATTGCATTTTGATTGATCATGATGATAATAATGTTTTATGCAGTCATCAGTGTGGTCTTTGTTACATGAGTGAGTGTAATATGATATTGTAGCGCTAATAATGGACTGATCAGCGATGATTTTGTCTGTTGATATTTAAACAAAAGACAATCAGAATGCGTGACGTGCCGCTTTTATCGGTTTAGCCAGTGTTAGTCCAGAATTCTATTGGCAAAACAATACCTTTGAGCTCAAATAATCATAGTCATTAATTTTAGATAATATACATACATTCTGGTTAGTAAATACAACTTAAAAAATAATGTTAGTGCCTACATATTTAAAAGATATATAAGAAATAAGCAACCTATGCGTACACTTGTATCTCAGAGCCGACAAGTTTACGGTACAAAGTGCTTCGTAATTTGCGACTGTGTACGAAGGTGTGTTTTTTTTATAGAACAGGGGGCAAACGGGCATGAGGCTCACCTGATGGTAAGTGATACCACCACCGATGGACACTCTCAATGCCAGAGTGCTCGCGGGTGCGTTGCCGGCCTTTTAAGAATTGGTACGCTCTTTTCTTGAAGGACCCTAAGTCGACTTGGTTCGGAAATACTTCAGTGGGCAGCTGGTTCCAAAAAGTGGTACTACATACGTACGTAACGAGACAGTTATCTAAGTGTCACGTCACGTCACGATCCGTAGCACGTTTTTTAATTAAAATTACCTTAAAATTAAACCAGGGATGCTATTATAAAATTTCTTCCGTCTTTTCTAATCCAACTTTGATACAGGTAAAGAAAATAGGCGAAGAAAAATTATAAGATAAATCTGGGTCAGTTGTTATCGCGCTGAGCTGCACAAGCCAGTTATGAATATTTTAATGCGTAATAAATGTAAGTAATAAAATAGATACACAGACAAGTATCTCGAGGAAGCTAGAATTAATTTAAACTTTTCATTTAATCTTGTTGGCTGACGGAACTTTCTCAAAGTGAGATAAAGTATTGCCTAAAATAAGTAACTTTGTACATTAGTAGAGATTAAATTTGGAGGTAATATTGGAGTACCTACTAATATTTTATTAACCTGGTACTGAATATTAGAAAAAAGTATATTTAAAAAAATTACTGATATGTAAAAAGTTTCATGTTAATTTTGCCCTTTGCTACTAGATGGCGTAACATTAAATAAAAAATAAATAAAAAAATAAACTATTCTGTAGTCTGTATGCTAAGAATACAATAGACTACGAAGCGCACCAATACATCAATCCTGACCCAACTCTACCTGTCTACCATATGGCAACAGCTTATTTCGGACAACAATATGAACTTGGAGGAACTAATCGTTGTTGGTAACACAGAAAGCGACCGTTGACCAATCAGATGGTCCGACCAAGTGAAAGAGTCATCGTCCTCAAAACTATACACTGTTATAAGAGAGGCGCTGGACAGGAACCGGTGTTAACAGAATGTCTGTTCCAGATGTTTCCTTGCTGACCACGACGCTCAGACATGAGCTACCGACTGAGGGAGTGTTCTTGTAAAATTCTATTACACTAATAAGTATTAATAAGTCAGTGGTGCTACAACCTTTTTAGGGTTGTTCCTCAGATTTCTGAATTTGTTTCATGATTATTTGTCTTATAGGCAAGTAGGTGATCAGCCTCCTGTGCCTAACACACGCCGTCGACTTCTTTAGTCTAAGGTTTTGCGATGTTTTCCTTCACCGTTCGAACGAATGTTAAATGCACAGAAAAAAAGTCCATTGGTGCACAGCCCAGGATCGAACCTATGACCTCAGGGATGAGAGTCGCATGCTAACATTGCTCTTTCTCTAAATTTAATCTTTTTAATTTTACTTTTTAATTTGACTAAATGAAATCCGTAAATTCGCAGTAGAGAGAAGGTAGACAGATTTCTGTGGTTGTTTTATTGATTATTTTATTTATTGGAATTTCCTTCCTAAAGTAAGCTGTAGTTGGGGAAAAATATAATAATAAAATATAGTATTGTCATATACTTATGCTTGTCTGCTAGAATAACGTATACTAAAGTATTATCAATACATTATTATAGAAACAAATTAAAACGCCTTCTCCCAATAGTCTCAAATCTTAGTACATTTAATAATGGCTTCACAAGTAAGGTAATTTATAGTGTATTTAGTCTAGACCTTGCGTGCCTGGGTACTGTTTGTTTAAAGAGATTGCTTTCTAAGTGAATGAATTTGAATATTTATTGACTGTTCAAGTGCCGTCTCACCTAATTGAGTAATAACATTGGCAAAATATTGCAATCTTTCCATGTTGGCAAGTATGTGGCATGTTTTATTTATATGTTTAATACGAATGTATATGGGTATAGGAATTAGGTAGTTTGTTTATTTTCGTTATTTACTAATTGTACAATGAGATAAAACTTTTAACGATTAGATACTTAATAGCCTTATTCAGACTTCACACACATATACAACGCAAACCTGTCGCTTTTTCTCCTTTCATCTTTAAGCACTTTACCTCCGTTGATACGGAAAATATTCTTATTGTGCAACAATAGTTTAATAATAACACGTTAGTATTATGTAGAAGTTTCAAAAGGAAGAGACTAGCTACCCACATATACACAATGAATCATAGTTGCTAGTGCACTTTCTCTTTGACTAAATATCCTTTTTTTATTATCTTCTAATACATACTTATGAAATTTTTTATGCATATTCAGTAAGTCTGAGAATCGCTAACTATCTATCTTTCAAACCCCTAAGTGATAATGTTCATCCCAAAAATTTATTTTTTAGAAAATAAAGAAATACATACAACCCTAAATTTTCATCTACCATTTACGATCAACCCCTATTTTTTATTTGTTAGTTAAGAACATAACTTGAACTCTTTATATAGAGAAAAATCACAGAAGAAAAGTTTTCATTCCGGAAAACAGAACAGTCTCTGGGGTAGGATAGCAGAATGTTCCATGTTGGTATGTACTAAAAAGGTAGTATTGACATGTGTACTTTGTACGCACGCAATTTTCCATACATGACTATTTCCTCCATTGCACCAGTTGATCCCTATTTCGATTTTAAAACTTTTAGGAAGGTAACAAACAGTATTTATTTACGATAGCAAATATAAACTTTTTATTAGTTCGTTCGTTTTTTAAAAGGAAAAATTGAAATTGAAGTTTTTGTTTACATTATGTGTACACGTTGCATTGTTGGAAGCTATAACAATGTTTAATGGTTTAAAATATGTTGAATATAATATAAATCCCTCATTAGTATCAAGCATATTTTCAAATCTAACCTCGAATCCTTGTATAATAGGGTTATTTTGGGCATAAGCAATTATTGACTTAATTTTTTATTTATTTATTTAATTTAATTCATAAGCAAAATATGTTTTTTTTTATGAAATCTCGCTAAGGGCCTTAACGTCTCAACTCGGGATGTTTAGGAGAACGTAGCTAAGCCTAAAGCAAAATATGTATATATACGTATATTATACATATTATGTCGTATTTAAACAACGGTGTACGTTCAGTCTTACAAGCATTAGGTGTATATGTGAAAAGTAATATGTATTTTATTAAACTAATTCCCGGCAATTTGGTAACTTAAAGTACAAAATGCATTTTTAACAACTAATCAACCCTAATATTTAACAGTAAATATAAACTTCCATACATTGATACATACTTTCATTGTATTCGGCTGTGGTAAGTAATAAATTTTTAACCTAAACTAGTATATTAAAGTTATTGTACAAAATGGTAACTCACAATTTGTATAATGTAGAGGCCATGGATACTCTCAGTGACGTGAAATGACCATGAAACAAATAAAAAGATTAGATGTCAAACTATAAATCTCTTTCGGGTTTCAATAGTTAGTTAATAAGCAGAGACACTAAGATACATCATCTTCCAATAAAAGGTTTAAGGGATATGGGGTTGGTTCACTTAAACTAACGTTTTTTTAGACCAGGGGGCAAACGGGCACGAGGCTTACCTGATGATAAGTAAGTGATATCGCCGCCCACACCGCCAGAAGGCTCGAAACGACGTACGTCGAAGTGATACGGGCCAAGCCACTCGACACGTGACTGGTCGTAGACGATTTGAATCGCTCTTCATTGAACACGGTCAAGTGGAAGGAGCTGGTGCTGTGGAGCTCTCACACAGAGGTGAGATGAGTACTCCATGTGTTTCCCGTGTTTTCTAGAGTTACAAGCACTGGCCGGGAGTGAAGTACCGTATTGCCTTACACCAATGTTGGAGGCGACTGAACCATAATCTATTTCAACGCCCAGTAATCCGACGCTATGAAGGTATGACCGTACTAAAGCGACAATTAAGATGTACGTAGTCCTGTAAAACAAACAGAATATTTGAATAAAATAACAGTCAAACTCCAAATGGCATACCTAAATATTAGAATAGCCCAGGCTAAACGACATAAAATCCCAATCAAAATTCGATTTCACCGAGGTGCAATCTCCATTGCATTGTTTGGTCTCTAAGGCTATAAATTTGGCTATTTTTTCGAAAAACAAAATCCACATGAAATACTACCAGGAACATGGTTTTTTGTCGCTACTTTTGAACGCTATTATTGCTTTTTTATGGTCAATACCTGAAAAATATTGTTTTAATTTTTATACTAAATGAATAAATTATACGGTTTATATTTCTGTGTCTCTTTACGTAACGATTTAAATGTTGGACTTGCGAAAATAAACTATTATATATGGTATAACCATATACCACTTATCTACATAATAATAATCATAATTAAAAATGGACATCAAGAAATGTTAATATATTTAAAAGATGTTGGCCCTGTGGCAGTGCACCTTTAATGCTGACAGCATTTCCTCACTGTATTGGGATACTTTTTCGGTGAAAGAACCAGCTTTGGGGTCACTGGTACTATCTACCAGTCACTAACTTAAATCTTTAATATGCAGCTGTGCTATTATCCCCACGGCCCAAGAGTCTCTACTCCAAAGGAAACAAAATCAGAGTTGAAGGAAAGACTTTTATCAATAATGTTACCGATTTTCTCATAACATATTGAGAATCTACTATAGATAGAAAATAAATGCGCCATATGAGAGTTATAATCGCACGCTTCCGTGCCTGACACTGTTCATAGAAGGTTTAAAGCCAGGCTTTTGCGAGGCGCCTTGTCGAGGCCCGAATTGGAGAGTCAAGGCAGTACTAGTGGTAGCCATCCACACTCTCGTATTATTTAGTTGCTTACTACATCTACAACATGGAAGTGATTGAAATGGCTGCGTGAGCTACTTGTATGTATGTTGTGTGGACTCAAGCTCAGAAGTTTCCTGGGCACTTCGCAGGCTTCACGGCGCGAGCTCACTGCTCCGATGATTTCTTTTCGTTGGGAAGCGACAGCCACGCATCAGGATTACGAGGGTGACGCTGCGCTGACGTTAGCTACTTTATGTGCCAATCAATATTATAATTCCTTGCGTTTATATCACAAATACAAATTTTAAGGCCGGCAACGCACTCGCGAGCCCTCTGGCATTGAGAGTGTCCATGGGCGGCGGTATCACTTAACATCAGGTGAGCCTCCTGCCCGTTTGCCCCCCGTTCTATAAAAAAAAAAATATCGTGCCGGCATGAATATAATTTAATGTAAGCTTTTAATTTCTTACGTGTGCTCTAAAAGTCGGCATTGGTGATTTAGTTTTTAACTTCTGTATTTAATGATGTGTTTTATTAATTGATATAATTCTATAAAAGCCATACACAAATCTTACTCCACTCAGTCATTATAAGAAAACACGCGCATCAGTGGCGTAACAATAGGGTGGCAGGGCTGGCAAAATGCCTCGGGCCCCCGACCCAAGAGGGCCCCTGCCCAAGAGATATTATGGGGTATGGATGAATGTGAAGTCTCTAATACTCATTGGGCTAGCGTGGGGACTACAGACTACTCCCCTCTCGCCCAAGAGAGGAGGCCTATGACCATTAGTGGATCATATACAACGTGTAATTGAGTACTCTGAAAATCTAAAAGTTTATTAAAATTAATAAACTTTGATAATTCCATCTCTGGCTATATTTTCAGTGTTACTGTTTGTTATTATATATAATTTATGTTAGCTGTAGGATTACGAAATAAATAAATAAATACAGTTTATTTATTTATTATATATATCAAAAGGGGCCACGGGCCCCAGCTGGTATAGTTACGCTATACTGACGCGCGTCCTTCCAGTGCAGTAGCTAACAACAAAGTGAGCAACCGCGAGGGTGTGGTTGACGCTCTCGCGTCCTTTGACTCGCGTTCCAAAACCCGATAAAAAGCGGAAAGGTGGCGTCCCCTAGTGTTGTCTCGTCGAAAGTGTGGATGAATAATAGAAATACTAAAAATAGTATTGTCTTTTATTGACATAACTTTTACACATTTAAAGGAAACCATTTTTTAACGGATTGAAGTTATGTATTTATGTACCTATTATAAATTTTATTTTACATTATTTTAAATTTAACCGACGTTTTGCGTGATTTACAGCTAGCGTGGTCACGGTGAATGTCAAAAAGTATCACAGCTGCTATCGACTAAAAGATGGAGGGTTTTGGCAGAAATGGCGAAATCGCGAACAATCCGCCAAAATAGAGGACACCGTGAGCCATGGCTGTCCTCTAAATATTATAATAATTGTAAATTTATAATACATAAATACACAAATTCAATCTGTTAAAAAATTGTTTCCTTTAAATACTAAAAATTATATTTACTTTCAAATTACCAGGTGACACACTGACTGACTGTCCTTGCGATGTTGTCAACGGATTCGAATTCGTCGTGCATTGGAATCCGTTTCAATTGATTAAATATTCAAACAATGTTTGATATATGTATGCAATGGTAATATTATTATAGGTTAACCGTGAATAGTTTAAAACTTATACGATCAGTTATTTAGGTAAACATTAGAATTCTAATTTGTTATAAGCAACATTGGGAGTCGTGACAGCTGTTACTTATCTTGCGGCTGTACACATTTGCATTATGGTTGGACCACTCTGCTTTAGTAGTTTCTACTATGCAATATAAATTGAATTTCCAGTGTCTTAACTATATAGTTTCTATTCAGGTTTAATTTGAAATAATTTCGAGGAATACAGCGTATTCATTTATAAATTGTTCTACCGTCTAAAATTAAATGCAAATATTGCCAAAATTAGTGTGCAAACAAGTACAAACTCCTGAATTTTATATGAAACTAAAGTACTCATTTGTCTCTTGCTCTCGATTTATGTTTATGCTGTGATGAACAGAGACAGGTTAACTAACAGTAATAACATTTTTATACGTGTATTTTGGTGGTAATTGAACATTTTCACGGATCTTACAGATATTGTAAGGAAAGTAAAAAAAAATGGCACTACAACCTTTTAGGTCTGGGCCTCAGATAGCTGCTTTATTTTTTCTAATAGACAAGTACTTTTTGAGTCTTTGATATACCGGTTCAAGCCGAATTCTGCTCAAGTTCTTCTGTTTCAATGGGGATGGTGTTGGTGGGAATCGCTGATGGAGTGAGGTCAGCATTGCCTAGAATAAATATAGTTAAAAAAAACTAAAAAACACGCTTTTAAAGCACATCAAACTAAAAAGTGAAAAATAATTCCTAATTTAGGCTGAAAATGGTAGTGAACAAAAAATACTGGTATTTAAAACTATACACTTTTTAGTTTGATTTGCTTTCAAAGCGTATTTTTTAGTTTTTTTAAACTATATTTATTTTATTTTTTTATTTTTTAGTTAATTTTTTTTTATTTTTTTTTTCGGATTATTGCATTGTCATCGATCTTTGACAGGTGCGCAAAGTTTGAATTAAATCTGTCCGTTAAAAGTGGGTCAAAATCGAGTCCGAAGGAGTCGGTTACATACATACATACATACAGGTGAAGCTAATATAAAGCGTGTAAAAAGACAAATAAAACCATCTGCTGTGTTATGTATTGGAACACTAGTGTAAGCAGAACCCCGGCCAGTCGGAGTCATCCACGTCCTAGTCATCCTGGGACCTGCTGCAGCCACGCTTTCGCGTGCCCACTACCTAGAGCTGCAGTTGAGCTGAGGATGCAGGGCAAAAGGCGAATATTCTGCGCCTTAAAACAATCCACTCACTAGGGAGGTAACCCGCATATAACCGAGCTTGTTTGGAAGCTCTAAAGTGGCAGCCCCACTATCAGACTAGGGCACAGCTAATCTCCTGCTTGCCTGAAAAACCAACAATGATTCAAGAAACCGAAACAGTAAGTCAGCTCAAGTCAAGTCTTCTATTTCAATTCTTACATTGTACACGTTTTGAATTAATATTTATAACAATACTGTCTTATAACATTAACATTCTTATATAAACGAAGCAAGGGCTGACGGAATACTTGCTCTGAAAGATACCAAGGTCTAGATAGGCTTTGTTCGCTGAATACACACAATTACAATGTAATGATGCTTGCGTAATAGCAACGAGAAAAAATTTAACCAAAAAATTTCATGTCCAATGCATATCGTAAATTTTCTTTTATGTATTGTCATTAAAGATAGCGTAAATAACGACATGAAAAAACTTATATTTTAACGATATTTCCATAGCAAAGTAGTACGAGGAAGTGGTATGCAAAATATTAAAATAATTAATGACCTATTTGGCTCAGTTGCACCCGTGTCCGTCTGCCAAGCGACTCACTGGGCTTTACGTGTTTATTTGTTCAGCGAAAAAATTTACGAAAAATTCGCTTTAAGAAATGAAATATGCTTAATAAACAGGTTGACTTTAGACTATCTTTACCCGGACAATATTGAACTCTCGAATAATATAAATTGTATAAATCTGTAAGCAGTGTTGGCCTAGTGGCTTCAGCGTGCGACTCTCATCCCTGAGGTCGCAGGTTCGATCCCCGACTGTGCACCAATGGACTTTCTTTCTATGTGCGCATTTAACATTCGCTCGAACGGTGAAGGAAAACCGACATGTCTTAGACCCAAAAAGTCAAAATGACGTGCGTCAGGTACAGAAGGCTGATCACCTACGTGCCTATTAGATTACCAAATGATCATGAAACATATACAGATCAGAAATCTGAGGCCCAGATCTAAAAAGGTTGTAGCGCCATTGATTTTTATATAATCTGTACAAAATAAATTCTCTATCTTGCTTTAGCTAACCTACTTTTATTTGCATTCAAATTTGAAGTAATAATAAAAAAATCTAGCATTTATTACCATCATAGTCACTTAAAAGCCTTAACAAAATTTTAATAGAAATGGTGACGTCAGTTTGGAATTTACATGAAAAATTAAAAAAAAAAAATCGTGGATTTTTGGACGGATATCACCAAAATATACTCTTGTTTAAGTATATACTATAACTTTATGTAAATTGGATGAAAAATTAAGATTATTTTTGAAGAGGTCGCAAAAAATGTTGCCAAAGTACACGAAAGTCACTGAAAGCTGCGCAAAGCTACTTTAAAAAATACTCCTAAGATTTGTTCAACCAATTAGACGCTGGAGCGGCTACTATAAACTATTCCTTTAATATGAGAACGCAAGGTGAGTTTAATGAAATTTCCTCCACCCACCCACAAGCAAGACATTAATTCACGTCACGCACACAACCGCAAACGTAAATCATACATAAATTTCATCTCGCTAATTTCTTTCTAAATTTCATAGAATAATTCAAAAATGCAATTAATCAAGTTGCAGTTGTATATGGACCTGTGTGTGCCATAAAGGCGCACTGCCGTGAAATTAGGTGGGGTATGCGGGCGAGAAGGTACACAGGCACTCCGCGTCTGATATTTCTATGTGGAAAATGATACACTATGGTCGGTTTTTAAAAAAGTTTTTAACTCTATTTAATATTGCAATACTATGATTTAATTACGCGGCACATGTATAATTGAGATGCCTACATATCATTAATCACGATTTTAGTAATATTTAAACTGTGTAGGGGAGACTGGGAATGGTTCAGACATTTTTATTATAACGTGTTATATTTTTTTATTGGTTTAATTAAATTACCTGATTATGGATTTATTTGTAGTTATCTTTATATATATATAATTCTTCTGTGAGTGTGTATGTCACTGAACTTCTCTCAAACGACTGGACCGATTTTGATGAAATTTTTTGTGTGTGTTCAAGGGGATCTGGGAACGGTTTAGATTCACAAATCAGCCCGCCAGATGGCGCTGCAGTCGGTACTTTCATACTTTGCTTTACTAATCGCTTGAAATATCATGCAGGACAACGTCTGTCGGGTCCACTAGTTCAGTATTAAAATTAAAACATTTTGTTTGTAACGAACGATTCGATTAGGCAAAAATAAAAGAATTCTGAGAACAAACGCATGTCACTTTCATCCCCTTTCCAGGGGCTGGTTGTTACATTAACTGGGGCAAAATGTGATAAACAAAAACTTTTGAATAGGAAGAATCCTCCAACCACTTAATTTTTCGGCGCCAATGGAATCCGAAGGCCCATTGCGAACAAAATAGATTATATACTTGCTTCGTAGGGAACGTACGTGAAATTCCTACTGCACTTGCAGCTCCAATCCAATCTTTAAAACTCTTCACTTCTAAATTTTTTGCAATGCCTTAACTCCTATTTCATTTATTTATTTTTATTTTTACATTTAAGGTTTAACACAAACATCAGATTGGTTAAATACATACAGTTATTACACACTAAACATTATTTGTAAACCTGAAGTCCAATTAGATCTGTACACAACATTTTAGTGGAATCTTCAGTGGAATCTTCTCTAATCTGAAGTCAAGTGGAATTTGCAAGAAGAAAATGTGTACCTATCACGTATGTCCGCCAATTTGAAGTACGCTCAAGCTGGTAGCTACTATCAAACGTATTTAAACTATGGGTTGCGTTTCAATACATAGATTCTTTCACAAAAACACTGGCACCACATACTTTCTACTGTCCCTGAAGCATTCTCTGTACCGCTATCAATGTCACTGTAACGATTTACCCCTGTAATACTCAGCCCCGGTCTCCCCTAATTATCATCTAAATCAACACTTGTATGAATAGAAGGCACACGAAAAGTTTTATAAATATTGACTAGTCATAGCAAATAGTTTATCAAGCCCCTCGCTCTGGGTAATAGGATATCACAGTGCGTGACACGACGTATAGACATATTGCGGCAGAACATCAGATCCCTCGAGATATCTATCGCATGTTGCCAATTAAGACTCGAATCTAGTGCACGTAATGATCTTGATTAAAGCGATAGCATTCAATAAAGATAAATAAGCTCTTAGCTCTGCCACTGTAATTGCATTACCGTAGCAATTAGTATTTGCAATACTAGATGTATTTCTAGCTGTAATAATAGACGTCGTATTTGCTATAATTGTTTGGGTAATGTCCCCTAGATTGTCTATGTGACTTAATGATAATTAAGTGTAATGTTATAATATCTCTAATAATAGTTAAATTTCGCGTACATTGAAACGTTTATATCAAAAATACATCCGATATATATATTGCTTTATTTTAATATTAAGGATCTGACGGCGGGAGCCGTCTATTGTATATTATGTAAAGATTGTATTTGTAAAGAAAATTTGCGATACACAATACTTAAAATAATTGATATGCTTTTACCTTCAAGCAACGTAATATTACATCTATTAACTTTTATTTGTAACTTAGTTTTAAATTAATGCAATAAAAGTTTAGTATAGTCTATATATATTCTGATTTTTAGTGTAGTCTGTACAGTCTTGCCGCAGAACTTGAAGTTGACACATGTCACTTTAGACAGAGTCATGGCGTTTAACAAATGTCCTTAGATTTGGATGTGTTAAATTATGAATTAAATAATGGTTATTAACCTTTTCTAATTGTCGTTTGTGATATTTGGTATTTTAAGGATTTTGCATATCTTCTCCTCCTCCTAGCTGCTTGTTCTCTTGCTCCTTGAGAAGCACATTTTTGTTACACCTTATATTATAATGTTTAATGTTTTATATAATAATACCCTATACAAACCTACTCCTCAAAGTCTAACGATATTATATAAATCTGTTGCGTAATTTAAAAGATGCAAGCGTAATACATATGTTTAAATTTACGTCTTGAATCATTCTATATAATCACGAACACTGACAACGAGGCGAATCTTTTTTACCCTGTGAAGACTAAAAATATAAGATAATTTTAATATATCAAACCACAAGACGAGCGTCGACGCAGATATTGCTTTAATCATGTGAGTTTATGACAAAATCTACGTTACTAGCATATTCTGAGCTTGTTATGAAATCTGATGTCAACAGGATGGGGCTGGAACAAAGTTTCGCCTCTCCCATTTGTTATTTACGATTCAAGAGTTACAACAACAACACGGTCCGCATACCGCGTACAATATACACATATTGTTATCATAAGACCTTATAAGGTCGAACAACTGCTTAAATATTAATATGCAAATCACGATCTTAGAGAATGAAAATCATGGAAACTTAATACTGTTAATTAATTTTGAAGTCAAGCAACTCGGCGATCAGTCTGCAGTGCATATTCGAAACAATTATTATTTCACAGAACATCAGACTCATGTGTTAGTCGTTGATTATCTGTAATAGGTTACTTCTTTTGTTTGTAAAGATTCTCAACATACTTGCGAGATGGACGTTCGGACGTCTAGGCAGAATACGAAATTCCGCCCGTATCACCTCGACGTCCACCGTTCCACAACTGAGCGTTTCTCAAGACAGTTTTCGCCACGCACCACCGCTATGTGGAACCAGCTGCCCACTGAAGTATTTCCGAACCAATTCGACTTAGGGTTCTTCAAGAAAAGAGCATACCAATTCTTAAAAGGCCGGCAACGCACTCGCGAGCCCTCTGGCATTGACTCCATGAACGGCGGTATCACTTAACATCAGGTGAGCCTCCTGCCCATTTGCCCCCTGTTCTATAAAAAAAACCTACTCTGTGTGTGTGTAATCAAATAGACTAGTGCGTCTGCAGTGCGGTCACATGTATGTAAACACATACATGGTCACATGTATGTAAACACATACATATGTACATATGTGACGAAGTTCAACAATGTTCATCCTTATTTTACATATACGTCATTCCTGAAATCAAAGTATTGGAACAGCGAATTCCTCTAAAGTAACAAGTGCCTAGAGTATTTGTATGAAAGAGTCTACATTCTCAGCGTAGTGTGCGTAACTCTGGCCGGAGTGGTTGCACAAGTGGGCCAATTTACCTGCACAATCACGAATATGTTTCAGATTGTATTGAAGTGATATTACTTTTGGGCCATTATTATAGCTGTATTATTAAAAACCGAACAACTTTGATGAAGATTACTGTTATATGCATTATAATTCTATTTATGGATATTCTACGATCTAGTGGGTTGAATGCATACATCTATATTTTAGTATGGTAAATTCCATTGCAGGCTGATTAATAAATTACAATACTGATGGTCAATCTTCAGATATACATTTATAAATGATACGTAAACATTATTTCCGTTTTCCTAAACGAAACATGTTTATTTACGTTTATTAATATGCATGTATCATCTTAACTATTTATAATGCAACTATGGTAGGTACTGAACTAACCTATTCTCCAGATCAGGGTGCGTTTTCAATGGTCTGTAAGCGTAGGCCGTTCATAAAAGATATTGTATAATATAATGTATATTGTATATAAGTTTGCTTGTAATTAAAACTAATAATGATCCACATATCTATATCTCTTTATGTGATTATTTCATTCTAGGGAAGTGAAGATCATGCTTCCATAGCTAGTATATGTAATTTTGAGTGCGGTTTTCTTAAAATGTTTTTTCACCGTAGCAAGTACAAATTACGAATATCAAAACTTATTCAAAGCCGAGGTTCAAACTCACGATCTATATCTAGCATACACTGGTAATTTAATAAATAATAATAAAAGCCTTATATTTCAGATACTTCACACTTAAACATTTATATTTCATTCTTTTTACATACCTGCGTTCCTCGCCATTCCTGTTTGTAATGTGCCATTTTCTGACCTGCTGTTTCGATTATCTGGCTTATCTACCTTCTAAATTGTCTTCCTCTTTTGCGGTTACTGTACCTTGGGCACCAGTTTAATACTTTCTTGCTCCATTATTCTGTTCCTCTTGCCATGTGGCCCGCCCATTTCCAATTATGTTTATTTATTTTTATTGTCACATCTGCAACCATAGTTATTCTTCTTTATTAATTTAATAAGCACTTGTTAAATTTATTGAAAATAAATTGTTGAAATTTCTATAAAGTTAATTTCAAATACGTGTTTGCGGTTCTATCTATGGTTAATTTTCGCAAGATTGTGTCTCCGGGCTCATATCCAATATTCAATATTTCATAATATACGCACGAAACTTGCCTTTGGTGTGGTCATGTTGGGCTCACAGACTGTAAATTTAATATTGGGCCGTTTTGTTGTGAATGCTCTTCACAGAAACTTGGCAAGTGCTTCAACAACCAATTATGAAATAGATACTCCGTCCATATACTTTTGCATAATTAAAAAGTGTTCAGTCGCTTTGACGTAACCCCTATGTTAGTGAATAATAGCGCGCCTAAGAATAGCCGGTATTTTTATCCCTAATAGTGGATAGCGATCTGGACTCCATTAAGTTTTTGTACCGAGTGATCCCAAGGTAAGATCAGCGCTACGAATAATGAGAAATTTATCGAAAAGTGGAGCAAAACTTCACTTCGCTATCTCTTTTTGATACACTTTATACTTAATGTTAAAGCGTTGAAGTGCGAAGTAGCAGTATTGGCATAGTGGCTTCAGCATGCGACTCTCATCCCTGAGGTCGTAGGTTCGATCCTCGGCTGTGCACAAATGGACTTTCTTTCTATATGCGCATTTAACACTCGCTCGAAAAGTGAGGTGACCCAAAAAGTCGGTGGCGTGCGTCAGGTACAGGAGGCTGATCTTGCCTATTTGATTGGCAAATTGAAAGACACAGAGACAGAAATCTAAGATACACAGCTAAAAAGGTTGTAGCGCCACTGATTTATTTATTTCTTTTAATGCTAAACATACTATGTGAAAGATTCTGGAGTGCCCAGTCATACATTCCTTGAAGTATTAAACCCGGTTTAATACAAGCTCCAACAATGCGACCCACAGCCCAGTTGTAACAAAAGCAAACTTTTCGTTTTATCTGGGGAACCCTTTGTTTGGTATGACGTTTGCGCTCTCGGGTATGAAGAAATCCTCAAATGATTTGAATACTTTTCGGATTTGCGATAATTAAACCGGAAATTAAATATGTTCGCCGTATATAAGTTTTATTATACTGGTTTTACATTCCTGTGAAAAGAGGAATATATTTTATTTTGTAAATCATACTTCATATGTAATTGTTCCTATGTTTTTGTTTGGTTAACAAATATGTATTTTAGTTAAAATTTACATATTATATTTACGGTGAAATTAATTTATTTTATCTTGAGATAAATTGTATTTCGTGTATATATACAGTAAGTTTGATATGTATCAAAATTAGTAGCGTGTAAATTCTAACAAAAACAATTGTAACTAATGTTATTATGCCTCATTTTATTAATTTTCAATAGTGCATTAGAGGTATAGAAAAGGGTATTTGAAACTAATTTCGTTAGCAATATACTGTTTGCTATGTATGCTGTAAATAAATAAAGAAAATACAAATTTTGTCTATTTTTTTATAGAACAGGAGGCATACGACTAGCGGTTGTGTTGTCGATCTTTCAGGGAATGGTGCGTTCTTTGTAAGCCCCTAAGTCTTATCTATTGGAAAAAAACTCTACTGGCAACTAGTTGCACGTGTGATGCGTGGCGAAAAATGCCTTAAAAGCGCTGAGATCTTGTCTATCTCATACATATATGAATTTACTTACATAAATGTCTTTTATAACTGTCTTTGAATCCTAATAAACATTCCAGGTAAATTTTATTTTCGTTCCCAGATGCAAGAACACACAGGGTAAGATTCATAAACGAGAGCGATACGTATCTCTCTAGTATGTCAAAAATGTATTAGATTTTACATATATCATATATGGCGTAAAGTCCAAACTCCCAATTTTACTATAAGTTTATTTCATTAACACACATCATTAGCACACACACACATATTTTATATTTATGTGCTATTTCTTTTATATACATATACAAATACAAACACAAGGACTTTTATCAAAAATGGATCAACTTAGCTTTAACTTGCTGTCACCAGCAACACTGATTTTCGCTGGACATACTATCTAGAAAGGAAAGCTATATACACTGAACAAAATATTTTTTTTAACAATTAAAATTAAAAAAAAAAACAGAATAAAAATATTACACACAAAGTAAACTTTAAATAAGGCCTTAATGCCACTCCATTAATATATCAGAAGCGCAGCAGTGTGAGAGGTACAGAATTGTAGATTTTCACAGTCACATATTGATCACCAAAAAAGAAATCGTTGCTCACGTACACTCACAAAATCGCATCTAATTTGGTTTATCGTAAATAAATCATAATCACTTAAGCTCTAGCGCCAGTATAAGCCAAAATACTCGACACAAACCACATATACACAAAAGTTCTACCGCATTGTGAGCTAACATTGTAATTAATGAATTATATAAAGCATACTATTAATCCGAGAGTATTTGTAGGTTGCTTTTAGTATGATGAAAGTTGGTACATCCCTGGTGCCGTATAAGTCCATTAAGCAAATGGATGGAACAGAAATGAAGCTCGTTTTTAATTTCGTCGTCATGCAAATAATAATAATGTCTCCCTCGTTGCCTTATTAATTGTAACTTTCAGCAAATTAAAAGCATTTGTATGTCTATGTTTTCACGTTCCTTTTGAATTTATTTACGAAAATAGGACTTTGGTAGTACTACTGCATATGATACTGGTACACAATACTCAAAATACATAAACAACTTGTTTAAACTATTATCTAGTTGATAAAAGGGCCTGGGACTAGTGCTAGACAGGCTACTTGTAATTAATTTACGATATTTGTTTTAAAATAAGTGTTGTTTGATGATTTGCTATTTTAAAAGAGTACCGAGAGTTTTTTTATGCTATTTCTCTCGGCCCTCTGTCTTCTTTGCCGATGAGTAGGGGTGCCTACAAATTCAAATTTAATGACGTGGAGTAAGTGATACATGTATCTTATGTTCCATAATAAACATATTTTTTTTAAACCTAACACAAAAGTGTGAAAGCTTCACATGCAAAACCTTTTATTTCTTATACCTTATATAAGCTTTTTGCTCCTTGAGAAAGTCTTTATAAAATCTTTTATAAAACTACACAAATGTACCGTACTCTTTTAATATAATATATATATAATACAGCTTTTTGTAAGAAATACGGGGTGTAATATGGTTTGTTATAAACTCCCTTGAGAATTTTTGCAAATCCAATTTATTTCTTTAATGGCTGTAATAGGATTGTTTAGTCTTTAAGTCCATCGTATCCAAGACAACCACTTGAAGGGAACTTTCAAATTGCGTCCCCGCATTTTTTAACTTATTTACTTGGTGAAAAGCAAAATATAATTCCACATTTCAGGTCGCGAGATAATGGCCTTTGATAACAGTCTGAAGAGCTTTCCGCTGTTTTGTTTCTTTTATCATCAAGTTTACGTGGACTTTTCGCAAAAATTATAACTTGTGAGATTAAATAGGAAGTTTTAATAAATTCCAGGGGTTAGGTAGGATTAGATATAACTTTTTGAGTGCGTAATTAAGTTTTATTATTCAACTTTGGCGATTTATTGAGTGTAAAAAGCGTTTCCACGTTTTTACGTTAGATATATGTGTACCAATAATAATCCAGTGCCGCTACAACTTAACATGGGATTGTATCCGTTTCCTAGTCGTTTTTTTATTGACAAGTAGCCATCAGCCTTGTATAACATAAGTAAATTTTGGGTCTAAGACATAAAACAAGGAGAACAACGTGAGGAAACAGACACGCCTTGACTCAAATTCGACATGTGTCAGGCACAGATGGGGCCCGAAAAAATATCACAAATATATATTTTATATAAGTTGGTTCTACTCGTATGTAATAAATCCATTACATCTATATATGTATACACAGTTTAGTGTTTGTAATGTCTTCATAATTATAATATTTGCGAAGAACAACCAACTTTCGATATTTAATTTTGACAGCACGTTTATTCTAGTTATAAAGGAAATCTTCAAAGGCTCACATGAAATAACACCCTTTCATGTAGACACTAAATCATATTAATATTCCATACAATTATAACTGTGGTGTTGTCTGGCCGGCTTGATCTATGACGTTAATTTAATACGGATGAGAATAACAATAAAACAGGCGTTGCCTTCACGCCCAGTGTTCGCATCACAATGGTTATTATGCAAAATTTGTGCCAAAACGTAACGTAGCAGTTTTGTGTCGCTGTCCTTTTATTTACTGCACTCACAATTGTGGCTCAAATCATGTTAATTGCTGCCTGATTACTTTTTAATTGCTAATTAACGTATGACTATCATTATGTTAAATGTGTTATAATAGGACATTTATCATAATTTAAAATCGTATAATTTTACATACTGAATTATTGTTGTTTGTTACGATTAGTCGAATATGAGAGATTTTGAATGGTAGGTACTTAATATTAGGCTGAAACTTTTACAAAGAAAGATAACTTTTAATGGTACATTTGTGAGCTGAGAATTTAATTTAGGAATCGTTTTGTAGAAGGCTATATTTATCGTTATTCAACTTTTTATATATAAATCTTTGAGATTGATGAGAAAGAAATATCTGCTTAAAACTAATTCTATCAAGTTACAATGCTTTTTCTAAAATACTCATTTTAAAGTTTCTATAAAATTGTGTTTATGCTGTATTGAGGGAAAGTTTTTTGAGTGAAATTAATTTAATTGTTATATATCTAAAAAATATTGTGGTAATTTATTGTAATAACAATAATTATGCTTATTATTTATTATACGAATAGAAGAGATTCCACCCTTTCCCCAAGTAGGAGCTTGATTGGAACCTACAAGGAAAGCGGAAGCGTGGCCTTCTTCAACAAACCTGGGTTCGTACAGTTGCAGATAAGGCAAAGAGATCCGGAAAGACTTGGAGCGAGGTAAAATGCGAAGCTCAAGAACGCGCTAGAGGCTCACTGTGGACGTCCTATGCCCCAGGACATTCAGTAATCTTTATTTTTTTAACATTCTTTATCCGTAAATCATATTTTATTGGTGTGTCTTATTTAGTATCGACACCCATATTGTTTTTAAAATACGTAGGCTAATTCATTCCCCACACACTTCGAAATAAATTTTCCTTTAGTTTTTATAATTTATGAATTGATATATTTTTTTCGCTTCGTGTTTGTTATGTTTGTCTCTCAGTGCTTGTCACATTAAATTGTATTTTATTCTTTTGTACCAAACTGTGAAACTTCGGTTCTTAGATTAGACGTAAAACGTAGCTAAAATTTAACTTAATCTGTAGATTCTTACTTAATTTTGCAGACATTGCTGTTTATTAGTAGTTTTGAAATACATTATTTAAATAATATAATAATTATTTATCCAATTTCTTCTGAACATCTGTTCTATAAACTAAACTAAGCCATATCGTAGAAGAAATTCTACTGAAAACTCAAATGAACTTTTACTTTTACAAATATGACTGTTTGATGATAATATCTAGTTATAACAAACAGTTATTTTTTCCACAATACAATCATTAATGTACTAATTGCGTACTCCGCGCCCATGTTTCTGTCACCTCGTTTACCAAATTAATGACAAATAGAGGCCAGCCCGGGCCTAAATAACCCGTGCGCTGTTTTTGATGGCTAATTGACTCTAACCCTTTGTTAGTGTCGTAAATTGGGGCACTCATGGTAATAGACGACAGTTGACGTAAAGGTACAGTTCAACTAATTAAATCTTTTGTGACAGTAATCTTAGTAAATAAATTTTACATTAGGTTTAAATACTGTATTTCTCAAAAAGACAACAAATTTCACTAACATGAGAATAATACTTTGGATTAACATAACATTGTAGTCGTTCTTAAAATAATTACAATAAAAAGATAGCCGTACATGCAATAAACTTAAAAGTAAAAGTAACCAAAGAAATATGAATTAAAATTGTAAGAAATGAATTTAAAAGTAATTTTGTCTAACATATTCACTTAGCTTCGATTTGAATGAATTGAAAAAATTACATTGATTTATAGGAAAGAAAAAACATTTGATGCCATTATTTAGTTAAGAAACATAATTTATATATATTATGTTTCTAGATAATTGCCTTAGTTCGGTGGCGGTTTTTGTATGATGTTTAAATATATGTTAAAGTAAATACTTTGTTTGAAGCTGAGCAACAACTAAAAGGCTCATATTGACTTTGTGTGATGATTGTTACCGCTTATAATTATTAACTAATATATATGTAACTTAACTAATGTTAGGTTACATAATTCCCGCAATATCTTTTTTTTAGAACAGGGGGCAAAAGGCAGAAGGCTCATCTGATGTTAAGTGATACCGCATGGACGCTCTCAATTCTAGAGGGCTCGAGAATGAGTTGCCGGTCTTTTAAGAATTTGTACACTCTTATGGGCCCCAAGTCAAATTGGTACGGTAATACTTTAGTGGGCAGCTATATATTTCACCATAGTAGTGCGCACAAAAATTAATTAAAAAATCACTCAGTTTTGGAACGATGGACATACAGGTGATACTAATGGAATTTCGTATTCGCCTCCACGTCTACCTATCTACTTTCATAATATACATAATACTATTGTAAAAGTATTTACTTTGATTTAATGACTTAAAATGTGGGGTTTTAATTTTTAAATTACTGTAAGTGAAACTACCATTTACTATTCATAAGTAATTAGTTACAAATAAAAAGAGTTTTAGGTAAAAATTCAATCTAATGGGTATTCATTGCGATAATTGGATAATAGTGTAAAAATACAATGCATATCGATTATCGGTACAGAAGTATTGAATTCTTATATACTATATATATTCTTATATACTATATATATTCTTATATAATACTTCGCCATAAAGAATTAAATTTATTTCATTAATTGTTCTTCCCTCTTTATAATATTACAGATTAAAGTGTAGTAATTAAACAACATTATTTTTGTGGTGGGTAATATTATTTAATATAGTATCTATAGCGTGGTATATAAGTATTAGTGGTATTACACATATAAATATAATATGTATTTACAAAAACTGTATGCCAAAGTCATAATTGTAACTGAGACGGATCGACTTTAAATTGCATTACACGATAATTCAGTATATTACTGTTTACTGAGTGAAACTCATGCCAGCTTGCAAATTAGTCTAGTGTATACACACAAGGTACATCCAATCTACCACAGCAATCAAATGTGTTTAATAATATTATGCCTCTGTTAGCAATGTCATTTTGTAATAATATCTATCTATATATCTTATAGTAATCATAACAATGAAATGACAGTAGAGTAATACTGTTTATATAATAGTATTTATAATATCTTAACCTACATAGAAATAATTAAAAATGAATAAAAAGAAAATGAAAACAAATTTAAAAAGTTTGGTCCCTGTGGCAGTGTACCTTTAACGCTGGTAGCATTTCCTCGCTGTATTGCAATATTTATTCGTTGAGCGAGGAAAGCACCAGCTCTGGGGTACTGGTACCATCTACCAGGCGCCAACTTAAATCTTTAATTATCGCCTGTGCACTTAAACCCCAAGATTCTCTACTCAAAAGGGAACAAAATTGAAGTTGGCCGTTTATTTTCCGCCTGGTCTGCGGCCGCCCAGGCTTTTTTGCTTGTCCGAGGTAGGTGCGAGGGGGCAAACGTGTCCACTCAAGTAGCATCCCATACCAAAGCCCGTCCCATCATCAAAGGGTTCAACGACATCCTATCTAGCCTTGCCATCGTCTCTAGCGATGCCTGTTGCCTCCAAAATGGCTGGAAAATTGACGGAGGCAATGTCGTTGAGCGCAGTGTGGCGAGAAAAAGGTCCTGCACTCTTTTGGCAATGGAGGTCATGGGGTTCAAAGCTACTTACATATATCTTACTAACATTATCCATGTTTTATTAAAAAAAAAACCCTGGTTTGGTTGTCTCTATGACTGCAATAAATTAAATTTATCAATTTAACTTAATAATGCAATCTGCGGACAAGAATTATATACGGTCCATAATAGTAATCGACGTGTAGGGTCAATTGTTTATACTACTCAATTTCAGCATACACATATAGTTTAGCTACAGCTACAGTATAAACATGTATTTAAGTGAGTTAATTATTCATATAATAATTATCTATGTTGTGTATTCTTTCACAATACAATCATTACAGTCATCACATTTATATTTTAAAAGACAAATCAACCTTACGCATAAAAATATATGTCTTATTGTTACCAAACAACTAAAGTACTCATTTGTTTTTTTACACACTATTTGACAAAAAGGTTTCACAAAAACCTTTACAAAGGTTCTAATCACAATATCAAATAGTTATGTATCAATCTCATGTAGCCGTCCCTCTCTGACCACGATTGCTGAAAAGCACGAAAAGTTATGGGCCTTTTACATGAGTTAAAAAAGTTTGAACGAAAACCAAAAAAAATAATTGTGTAAAACAAGTGAGTTGTTAATTAAAAAAAATAAAACTATTTTAACTACGTACAAATTGCGATTCTAAATTTGTGAAAATAATAGATCGTTAACAATATTTTAAATAATTGGCGCGTCGAGCAAAGTGATTGAATTATATCTGACATTTTAATTGTTAAATCAACAATGAAATGATAAAGTTAAAAAAACACCAAACGAAGCGTGAAATTGAAACCTATCAGCCGTAAATAAATGGACTAGTTTCTCATCCACGGACATACTGTACATTGTTTATTTATTTCGTAATCCTACAGCTAACATACATATCTAACAAAAAAATATACTATACATATAGCCAAAGGAGGAGTACATAATATATACAAAAAGGTTCAAACATTTACGAAATGAAACAATCAATAGAAATATTAAATACATTTAACTAATACCTAATTTAGTTGTGTTGTGTGATGACGGTGCGTAAGTGAGGGTATGAAAGTGTGTGTTTGTGTATGTGGGGTGTGCTCATGATGCAGGTAATTTAGCACTATGTTCTTAATACTCCGTCTTAACTTTTTACCTAATATTATATTAGAGAGAATGTACTCCATATTGACTAAGCGGTGTTGACTGGCCATGTACAGGAGATATTATAGCGAACAAGAAACAATCTCTAAGTCTTAGCCTCACATTTTATATCTGTTTAGTGATCTCTATGATCCCTCTGTGCCTAACAAATTTCATCGCTTAGATCTAAGGTATGTCGGTTTCTTAACGATGATTTCCATCACCGTACTAGCGAAGAAAAACAAATGAGAGTAGATAGAACTAGTTGAACACTGCTCTAAAAAGAAATTGAATCCGTGTGCGAATTTATGATTTTATAATCACTCACTCTGATTGACACTTTTTTCCCTTCATAACTTCTTTTTATAGTATTCCTTGATAGACCTGCCTTGCGATTCTGTAACTCACTTTTCGAACTCTCACAGCGGTTTTCGCAGTGGCAGTCGCGCTCAAATCAGTCGTGAAGCAGTCATTTTACGATTTGGCATTCTGATAAGGAGGGAGCTTGTAGTTTATTGTTTATTGGAGGTCCTCCAAAAAGAGACGATCTCCAAGTATTTAAAAAACGAGCGTATTTTTCCCTCAAAAATAGGCTGAATGCGTTGCCTATTTTAAGACTGTCTCGTTTGCTCATATAATAATTATAAAATCAGTCACACTAAAATGATTATATATCATAATATAATCTATCGTATTTATCGTACATTTTATTTGCCGATGGGGCAAAAAAGTCCTGGAATGGCGGCCGAGTACCAGTCGGCGAAGCGTTGGACGGCCTCCCACCAGTAAAACAGATTACCAGTTTGGAGGGCGTTGGAAGCAAAGCGCGGGGAACCGGCCGTGCTGGAAATTGAGGGCAAAGGCCTATGTCCAGCAATGGGCGTCGCAGGCTATAATCTTTTATAGGCAGAAATAACAATTTAATAATAGTCTATCAATGTAGCTCTTATTTTCATACTGCAAAAGCTGGGAACAGGGGCTAGTTGAGTCAAATGATTAAGAATCGATGTTTTTGCGATTGTTATTTGTTCTTGGAAACGAAAACTTTCGGAACCAAAAAATATGTTTATCTAATACATAGGAGTAACTTTGCCAAGTACAAATTTATTGGTTTGCTTGTTATTCGACTTTGTTTAAACGTGATAGTAGATATAAGAAAGTCGAAATTATCTGGGACATAAAAACCTGAGATAAAACTATATGGTTATCACAGACATAATGATTCTGTCGATTAGATTGTCAAGTTATATAAATATTTATAAAAAATAATATCAGCTACAGTATGTCCAATTTGTTAAAGATCTAAATATAGAGACGTGTTATAATTATAGCCTATTTAATTGATAGTAGATAGATCGATCTTGAGTACGGCTCGATCTCGATCACGGCTGATAGTCTTTTGTTTATAATATAATTTGTATACTTATTAATTAAAATTAAAAAGTGCGTGCGTACAAAGTACAAAGTCGGCAAACTTATTTTTAACTCTTATTCATATACAATTCTAAAACTTTAGATTTCCGAGACTTAGAGTGAGGGAAAATTTATGAATTTAATTGTCATTAAAATATAAAGTATTGAAAATTAATAAATTTAATTTTTATAATTTGTTTATTCAATAATAAAAACACGTGGCGTTTTAATTTACAATTCGTTATTTGAGATTTTAATAAATGATTTTGCATAAAATATAAAAAAACACATAAATTCTCTTTACGAAATATTAATTTTAAAAATAGTAATTCACCATTTTCACTCTCTCTCAATCGGTCTCAATCGCTCTCTCACTTTTCTTGGACAAAAACACTGCATACCTTCGTAAAGTTTCCTAAAAATTTTACCCTCATGCGCCTATAGAAGTTTCACTTCAAAAATAATTGATTGAGCAGATAAGTAGAAAAAAAACATTCTTAAACAAGACCTCAAGACGCGGCACTGAGCTGCTCATTATTTAATTTACAAGAAGACTCTTCGTTCACGGCCTATTCAAATTGTATTTTAAATGTCAATAATCAACCAATTTGCTTATTTCATTGAAAATCTAAAGTCATTAAGTTATTCAGTGAACTTTAAAAGTAGCAAAATCTAATTTGAAACATCGATAATGAAATCACGGACCGTTCGAAGCTTCTTCTAATTATAATGTGATTCGTTTCGATAATTTATCGCTCCGCTGACTTTGCGCTAATGAATACCTACACATCATTTTAATCACCTTCAGATAGGGTGAATCGTTCGTTAGCTTGTTGAAACCCCATCACGGTAAGTCACTAAATCTCTGATATTAAGGATTATACAATGAGATGCTCAGTTCTGAGAACTTCAAGTTCGACGAAACACTATGACGTCGACTTGTCTGTGTATGTGAATTAGCCATTGATTCAGAGTCTTTAATATTTTTTATATATCTATACATATTGCAATAGAGCAGTGTTGGCCTAGTGGCTTCAGCGTGCGACTTTCATCCCTGAGGTCGTACGTTCGATCGCCGGCAGTGAACCAATGGACTTTCGTTTTATGTGGGCATTTAACATTCGCTCGAACGGTGAAAGAAAACAGCGTGAGGAAACCGGCTTGTTTTAGACCCAAAAAGTCGACGGTGTGCGTCAGGCACAGGAGGCTGATCACCTACTTGTCTATTAGATTTTAAAATGATCATGAAACAGATTTAGATATCTGAGGCCAAGACCTAAAGAGGTTGTAGCGCCACTGATATAGATATTTTTTGTAATGTTTGGTTCTCTGGACATACAAGGTTATTATTCTACTACTAGTGAATTTTCTTAATCTTTTCTTTATGAAATACTAGCTGGCTTGGCGAACATCGTACCGCCCAACAGTCGATTCTTTATTTTTTTTTAAATACTTATTCTGCTATTCGGGACACCGGTCTAGCTAGTAAGATAAAAAAAAGAAAGTTAATAAGACATCAAATACATTATGTCAAACAATAAAAATTTACCTTCCCGGAACCCCTCCACTAACACTTGAACTTTATGATATGGTATTAAAGTTCAAATTGACTTTTAAGTATTATTTTTAGACTTTTTCACTCATTTTTTTTTAAATTTTTCTCTTCTTAAGAACCATCCTCGTACATCAAGGAATATTATAAAAAAAGAATTGGCCAGATTGGTCTAGGCGTTGTTGAGTTATGCGCTTACCAACACATTTTGCGATTCATTTTTATATTATAGATGATTTACAAGAAAGTAGACCCAGCAAAAGTAAACGCAATGCTATAGTCATTACGTACTAATTCTAGTAAAAAATAACATAATTTCAGTGCAGACCATATTGCAACATAGCTTTTAACGGTATCATAATTATGAAATACTCCTGATACGGCCGCACCTGCTTCTAATATTAAGTTAAAGTTATGACGAAAAATTTTTAATCCACTTTACGGAAGTTCGTTATCTCGTTAATGGACATTAAACTTTGAAGTATGGATCGATGTATGAGATTATACTTTGTATGTATACGAAACCTACATACAACGAAAATGTATGTTATCTAGATTTAGTACACACAGATCTAGAGACGGAAATGTTAGAAATAGTTTAAGCATTATAAAAATAAAATAGATCAGTGGCGCTACAATCTTTTTAGGTCTAGGCCTCAGATTTCTGTATATGTTTCATGATTATTTGTAAACTAATCGGCAAGTAGGTGATCAGCCTCCTGTGCCTGATACACGTCGGCTGTTCAGGTCTACGACAAGTCGGTTTTCTCACGATGTTTTCCTTCATCGTTCGAGCGAATTTTAAATGCGCACATAGAAATAAAGTCCATTGGTGCACTGCCGGGGATCGAACCTACGATCTCAGGGATGAAAGTCGTACGCTGAAGCCACTAACAAGCACTGCTCATGATTAAATTATTAAACATTATTGATTTACATATTTAAAAAAAATCAGTGGCGCAACAATCTTTTTAGGTCTTGGCCTCATAATCTCTCAGTTTCATGATTATTTGTCAATCTAATAAGTAAAGTAGGTTGCTTTAACTCCTGTGACTGACACACGCCGCGCCGTCGACTTTATGGGACTAAAGCAAGCCGGTTTCCTCACGATACTGCACGATCCTTCACCGTTCGAGAGAATTTTAAATGCTGTGCGCATTTGATAAAATTGCACTGCCGGGGGATCGAACCTACGACCTCAGGGATACGATAAGTCTGAAAACTAAATCTCCTACAAATTTATATAAATATGATCAAACTAAATCTGTCCCTTCGTAAATACAATTTGACCGAAAGGGAAAAGGTCAAAAGAGTAATACTCTTTCTCCTTTTAACACATATTTGTTATAGCATGTATATAAGCTAGACTAGAATTGTACTTTATATAATACACATATAACAATAATAATAGTAGTTTTATAGTTTCATACAACACTTTAATAAGTAAAGAACTTAGGATGAGAAACCTCACCTGATATTAATTTACGGACTGCCTATTAAAGTATTCCCGAACCAAATCCACCTAGATTGGCCCTCTAGATAAGAGCGTCCCAATTCCTAAAAGTCAGCAATGCATTTGTTTTAAGTGTCCATGGGCGGAGGTACAAAATTAGGCTCCTGCACGTATCTCTTGTTCTATAAGTAACGCAATGTTCCTTTAAAAATATAAGTCATCTTAAAGCTATATTAATTTTAGTTAGTTTGTCGATATATAAAGATTCGAGATATATAAAGGGATATTGAAAACGAAAGATGTCGCTACCAGTCTAGTGGAAATAATTTCAAAGGACAGTGATTTCATTGAACGGGATTTTTGATTTTGGATTTCTTTGTGTTTTTCTTTTAAGTCTCTTACAATAAATGAAAATTTGTACACTGTTATTTCGTACTATTTTAGTTTTAGAATAATTATTAAATGAAAGTATTGAACAGCCTAATTTGGTGTGACCAGTACAATTCTTTCTGGGTCGCCTATCACTGTAATAAAATGTCTAAGTCTAGATTCAGAAATCTTAGAATTCGTCCATGTTGTGAAAATATATATATTGGTAAAACTATTGGTCTTTCGCCTGATTCGATAATTCTGTCTCGTTAGATACAACTGTCCTATACTTAAGGCCCTATCCCAGCACGAATTGCTGTGTCAGTGTGTCGGGGTGGACTGCGGTGCGCAGTGGAGAGCTGGAGCACTGAGGCGAGCCGGCCCGTAATAACAATTAGTTATGTAAAACATAAAATTAATGTAATTTTATGATTTTTTTTTTCTGAAATGGATTACTTGGCTTGCGATTAAATATATCGTGTAAATTTCAAAATCATGGTCTATATTCATTTTCGTCATAAAATGAATTCAAAGTGTCAAAAATTGGCTATGTTTGGATTTTTTTTCCATCGAGCGACGTTATTTAAATCGTGTATCGATCTTTCAAAATGGATACATAAACTACTCAACTCTACCATATATTTTTTCCTTTCGCCTTACTTCATGAATCGATGACGAAAAATGGAAAGAAACATGGTACTTTTTTGGAGTTTGGCGATCAGATAGGTCCTTAAGGTTTGGATTTATGCCATTACAATGCATAATATGCATAATATTTTGACAGTAGTTACTAGTTAGTCATAGCTGGTTCAACTATGTACCGTGAGAGTGCCTCTAAGTCTGAATCATACTATCATATTATACTTGATTTCAATAGAAACAAGCTGTAGTAGGTTAATAAAATATGTCGATTAAAGTTAAATATTTTCAGCGCCAAATTTACGCTTACAATACCGCATTGCGCGTTCCTGTGGCCACAACATACACAACACACAACGATCTTGAAGGTAAAAAGTTATTTATCTTCTTAACGATGTTCAATTTTTTACTAATATTATTTTTAAATTGCAATAACCGCGTACGATATAATATAAAATGATTCAAACGAAAAAAAAACCACTTTAATAGGAATCCGTAAACATTTTTTTACTATACAGTATACTCTTTCTATACGAGTACTCTTTTCAATTTCTAATATCTTTCACAAATACTTATGCTAGTTATCACTTACCCATTTAAAGAAAAGCGAAATAGTCTGAGTTCTGCCTTGAAAATGAATGTCTAGATAATCTGTAATAGTTAGATTGTAGAAAATGCCAAAAATGGCTAATGATAATCTAAGAATACATGTTTATTTAATATTAAACATTTGCTTAAAACATATTTAAATATCTGCTAAAGTCGATACAACGCTTTAAAAGCTTTTTGTAGCATAAATGTTTGTAAGCTTAGTTCTCGCATATTGATTCAGATCATGGATAATTAATGTAAATATGTAATTGCTAATTGTTCTGGTTAATTATCGGCAACTAGGCATCTACGTTATATTACCATTGAGAAATTAGTAGTTTATATATAAGGTTAATGTTATATAAACATATATTTTTATATATAACAATTATTTTATATAAATGTGATGTAAATATAAATTTCATGTTAAGTAAAGTGTACGTAATGAGAAAGCATGAAATTGATATAACTTAGAGTAGATAAAATTAATTTAAATTTTTTATCGATTTCAAATGTCAACTGAAAACGAGCTGTTAATATAATTTATTATTGACCTAAGTAATGTCCCCTCCAAAAATGCTTGACTACCCATATCTCAAATACTACGACTACTCCCTATTATGTAATATAGCTGATTCAAACCAAAATCAACTTTTTTTTTTATTCACACCAATTGACCTAGTCCCATGCTAAGCTGCTGAAGCTTGTGTTATGGGTACTAGGCAACGGATAACATACATATTATAGATAGAAAGACATATAAATACATATTTAAACACCCAAGACCTAAGCACAACACCAAATGCTCATCACATCGATGTTCGTCTCAGGCGGGGATCGAACCCGGGACCCATGGATTCGCAGTCAGGGGTACTAACCACTAGACCAATGAGTCGTCAAACTAATATAATTTATCAATTTTCTTAACCTCTTAGTAAAAATAAAATAATTAAAATTAATAAAAAAATTGGTCCATGTGGCAGTGTACCTTTAACGCTGGCAGCATCTCCTCGCTTTATTGCGATACTTATTCGTTGAGCGAGGAAAGCACCACCTCTGGGTTCACCGGTACTATCTACCAGGCGCCAACTTAAATCTTTAATTAGCGCCATGTGCACTTTAAATAATAATAATTAATAGAAATATAATTATTACATATGATTTTTAGATTCCACCTCCTTATTTGAAGTTGGTAATTTTAAGATTTGCAGAATAGACTTATTAAATCAGTAATATTTGTACACTCAAAAGATCGAAGATATTTCATAAATAAATCAGTATTATCCCAGCCAAAGACAATTTAATTGTGGGCCCAGCTAAAATTACCAACTCTAGGGCCGTGCGAAAACAAAGGGTCTGGGATACAACAATCAAGGACCTCTGGCACAGAAGTCTGATCACATACTTGCCTATAAAGAACAAAACAATTTAATAAATGCCAAATATCGAGGCATGACTGTATAGTTAAGGTATGATGGTATGTTGTATGAAACTTGAAGATTTGAAGGATAACATGATTTCATTCGGAGCGTTCAAGTATTACGTAACGAATTTTGGGGGGGAGGGGGTCCTTTTGTAAATCATTACGGTGCGGGGCGGGGATTGAATTACGCGTTATTGTTAATATTATTTTCGACTTTCCAGTACTTTACACCACATACTGGTAACTTTTAGGTAAAAAGAGGTGGTGTAGGTGGTCATGAAACGTTTTACTATTGGGTACAGAAAAACGTTACGGCGCGTTATGTGAGGGAGGGGGGGTCAAGAATCTCCAAAACATGCGTGACGTAATACTTGAACGCTCCCTTAGACAATTTTAAGAATAGTTCTAAATTTAAAATCCTCCGACCAATAAAATCATAAATAAAATGGCAGCGAGAGAAGAAAATGTTTGGTAAGCATCTATTCAGTGGAGATGTAGTTACACGTCGTATAGTGAACGGTGTAATACAATTTTTATAGATACCTCATCTTTCTGCAATGCGAACAAAGTTGGCAAGCGTCCCGGAAACTGGAATCACACCAAACTGCTCATATCTTTTTTGAGGGTTTACGAAATATGAATAACGTCAATATAAATATAATCGCCTTTTGAAAGTCCGTAGTAATTCTTTTATTTTTAAGTAATAGGAGGCAAACGGGCAGGACTCATCTGATGTTTAGTGATACCGCTGCCCAAAAGGACCCTAAGTCGAATTGGTTCGGAAATACTTCAGTTGCTGGTTCTTCAATGCTTTAACCAGAATTTAACTTCAAGAAATGATTTAAACGTCATAACAAAGAGCTTTTTACTAATTGAAGTAATATTATATATTTCAGATATATGTCTCCTTTTGTTTTCCATACTGAATTCTATTAAAGACTGATATGAACTGATCTTTATTACGTTCCGTTTCCTATACATAAATTTTAATTAAGACAAAACCGGTTCTCTTTATCCAGTTCCTCAAACAATAGTGCCTTAGAATTTGATATACAAGCGAAATATAGAAGGAAAATATAAAAGGATAAAAGAACTTCAAATTAAAGTGGTTTTTGTTAATTTAATTAATGAATAAATTTAAATAAAGCTTTAATTATCATAAATGTTAATTAATGAGTAATATAGCTTTAAGCTTCTCAACCCTGAGTTGTAGGTTCGAATCAACGTGCAATGCACTTTTTTGTCAATGTGCATTTAATACTCGCTAATACGGTGAAGGAAAACATCGCGAGGAAAGTGGCATACTTTAGATCCAAAAATTGGCGTGTATCAGGCATTGATGGCCGAATACTTACTTACCTGTTAAGAAAAACAATGATCACGAAATAGATGTAGGATTTTAGGCCAAAACCTAACGGTTTAACTGCCACTGGTTTTTTATTTTCTTATGAGGAAAGTCATAATTATATATATTGACTTCTTTATAGCTTTACGCATGAATTGCTAGATAAGTATGAGTATACTAGATCAAATTGCAAAAGGAGATGCTTATAGGTTTTTTGTGAGCCATTAGGTATATTATGTTTTTTAATGAATAAAAACCAGCAAGAACGGACTGTATATAGTTTAATTCTGAAAACTTTCTAAAGTAAAATTTAATTTCTCATAAATTTACTGTATATTATTCTAGCCATGAACATGAAGTATAAAAACGTGTTAGTTTTAAGCTTGTCCAATTGGCATTTAGGTTAACTTCGAAAATCTTTTAAGAACTTTCAAAAAGCCGAGATATTTCGTCGTAAGAGTATTAAGGTGACTATCAAACTTTCGACATTATTGACAGCTTTTATAGCACGAAATAAAGCTTTTTATTTCTTCCAAATTTCTAATATTTAAAAAAAGGATGATATCTTTCGGGATTTTGAAAACACTTTGGTCACACAATCTCTTATACGGTGAAAACGTAATAAGATATGTTCTTTCATAACTTTATAGACATTAGATGAACAGAAAATTGTAAGGATGTTGCGATTCTTAATCCTCAAGTTCTGTCTTCAATCCTCAGCTGTAGAGGAAGACTTGTTATGGATCGAACCTGGGAGTCGGAAGATACCAGCTCTGTGCCCTAAACCATGAGGTGGTTTGGTACAGACATAGAAAGTACACAAATTATAGGTATTGTAAAAGGTATACAACATCTGTTTGAATGTAATAGTTATTTTAATAATAGTTCTTCAAAAGCTTCTGAAACCATCCATTAATAATAATTATTGGTAAAAGGCATTGTCGCTTATAATATGTGGTGAGTGCTTCACCCTACCTACTAAATTTGGGCCTTATTACCGATAAAGCAAGCAGCCAGTGTCTATGCAATAATACTAGTTTATAGATGTAATCATTTGATCTAAGCACTTAATTTCGTACGAATTAAGTTCAAAATCAATCACCAGCAACGCACTGTGTGTCCAAAATCAGGAACCTCCTGGCCGTTTGCCCTATAAAACGAAAAAAAACCATTTTTCACGTAATAAATAATGAATAGAACATATTAAATATTTTAAATACAAATATTTGAATGTATTTGCCCAATGTTGGTATTAATATTTCTATAATTAATATAATTTTGAGAGACTTATGGTTTCTCAAACCGATTACGCAAACCAATTTAACAACTTTAATCCGAGTACGGCTTTAATACATTCTCGCCATATCAATTTCTCAAAAGAAAATATCGCTTTCGTATATTACTGCTTACTAATTTTTTTTAATGAATATAGAAAAATATAAATAGTAACTGGTAGATAGTACCGGTGACCCCAGAGCAGCCCTGCGATTCTGTAACTCACTTTTCGAACTCACACAGCGGTTTTCGCATCGGCGGTCTTCTGAAAAGGTGGGAGCTTGTAGTTTATTGTTTATTAGAATGCCAAATCATAAAATGACTGCTTCACGACTAATTTGAGAGCGACCGCCGATGCGAAAACCGCTGTGTGAGTTCGAAAAGTGAGTTACAGAATCGCAGGGCTGGTGCCTTTCTTGCTTAACGAATGAGTATCGCAATACAGCGTGGAAATGCTACCAGCGTTAAAGGTACACTGCAACAGGGACCAAACTTTTTAAATTTATTTTAATTATCTATTTATTCATTTTTAATTATTACTATGTAGGTTTAAATATTTAAAATATTTTTGTGTGGGAAATAAGTAGTACTATGGTAAACTAAAGCCTTAAATATATGCTTTATGAGATATTGATGACATTATTACGTTACATACTTACCATATATATATTAATAATTAAGAAATCCATGAATGACTGAAAGTTGTATAGTTTGTGTTATACGTGACAATTTTTGAGAAAATAAATTTAACATACCTAATAAGTTTAAAATTATAGTCACGGCAACCAACCATCCACTCTATACCTAATAGCCGACCTATAATGACCACTCCCAGCTTACGCTGAAATTAAATTACACTATATACCGAAGCGGCTTTTTGATGATAGCTTATTGATATTAGATCGATATGGGAGCGTCCAAAGGATGCGTCATCAATAACTCAGCTAATAACGCGTTGACCGAACGCGTCGGTCACACAAAAGCTTCCATTATAACGCGTAAAGAATGTACGCCGTGTTCCATGCATAAAAGCTTAAATTTGAATCGATAACGCTTTCAACTCTCCAATACTGGACCCGTATTAAAACGATAGATTAAAATAATAGCGTGATACACCGTATCGATGCTTTTTATCGGATATTCGAAAATAAAATCTAACCAGAGCTTCAATATCGAAAATTGAAAGGTAATTTAGTGCTTTTTGTGTTTAAAACTTTGGTGCTTATAGAATGTACAGAAATAAAGTATGGCGTTCTCTAGACGTTGCTTCGTTTTGTTACTTTTAATAATTATCGGCCAGACTTAGGACTGAAGCACTTTGTCGTGCGTTTTTCTCTGTGTATTTCTAATTCTAGGTGAATTCGAGACTGCTATACCAAAAACAATAGCGTCACAGTCTTTTGCATTCAGTATCTGATATCATTCAGTGCGTGCTGGTTTCTCCATTGTTTTCTATACCGTATGTGCAAGTATTAATTGCGCAGATAGAAATATTCATAAGACATATTCGACTCAAGGTCTTAGAGTTGCGAGTCACGAATCCCGTAATTTATTATTTAAATTTAAGCATTCGTCATTTGAAATTAACGCATGTTTACGTATTTGGTAAATTACTGGAATTTATGCGGACTACGTCGTAAAATGTAATCGAGCGTCGAAAGTATTAAAGAAGCAGACGCTATATTGCATAAGTTGGGATGTAACAATGAAAACTTTGAGTGTAGCACCAAGTGCGCGCAATTCCTCTTTGGCAGCAAACCGCCTCTACGAAGGGGCCGTTACGTAACGTTTATGCGGATTTGCGTTCGTCAAGCCACAATAACATTCAATAAACTTCTCCAAAAACTTTGTACAGCTCTACTAAATTGCGCTTTGGAAATAAATTGCTTTCGTTAAATTTTAGCACGGGTTTAAAAGACATCGTCACTTTATTTTTAAATTCTTGATTTTGATCATACTTATAAATTAATCTTACTCCGCTAGCACGGCGACCCAAAGTGAGCCTCCGAAACTAGAGAGCGCCACCTCTGCCATAACGCAATGCTTTCAAACCGGACAGTTGGAGCTCGCGTTAATAAAATGTAGTTAAAGTTATAATTAATATTAATAAATACTTAAAAATATAGAATTGTACTTTTCATTATTAATTAAAACCAATACTTACATGCTTATAAAGACATAAACGAGAATTTACATTCTATGAGCATTTTAACACATAATTAAAATTAAATTTTTATGCAATTAATATTAAATTTAAACATCTGTAATGAAAAAAGCACTTTTTTATTGCAAAAGAATTGAAATATAAAGGCAACCGCCCAAAGGCTTTCTATTAAAGTCAAAATTCTTTTATACCATTAAAACGATCTTAACGTGATTTCATAGACAAGAGAACGTTTCATTTTAATTTTTGTTTTCAAATAAGGTTTATTTAAATACAGTACTTGTGTTTATTGCGACTGTACTTTAATTAACGCCACTCAGACATTTTATTGCATTTGGACCGTTAATAGAATTTAAACTTTTGGTTAATGGCTGCTTTTTGGATTTTATATACATTTGGAATGTACTCGTATTTATGGAGATGAGAATTTGAAAGTGTTTTTTATTATGATCGCCGATTGTTGCGTATAATAGGACGGGCAATGCACTTGCGAGCCTTCTAGTAACGTAAGTGTCCATGGGCGGTATCATTTAACATCAGATGAGCCTTCTGCCCGTTGGCTTTTTTAAAAAATAAATCAGTGGCGCTACAACCTCTTTATCTGAGCCTCAGATTTTCGAATCTGTTTCATGATCATTTTACAATCTAATCGGCAAGTAGGTGATCAGCCTCCAGTTCCTGACACACACCGTCGACTTGTTGGGTCTAAGACATGTTGGTTTCCTCACGATGTTTTCCTTCACCGTTCGTGCGAATGTTAAATGCGCACATATAAAGAAAGTCCATTGGTGCTCAGCCGGGGATCGAACCTACGACCTTAGAGATGAGAGTCGCACGCTGAAGCCTCTAGGCTCTGCCTTGTTTGCTTTGTTTTCTATTAATATTATTTTTTCAAATTAATACTATTTCGACAAGGCCCATTAGGACCTATTGTATAACATCTTTTAGCTTTTGATCACCTTCTTAAATTGTGATACAAATGGCGAAAAATCGTATGGCAAACTAGCATATCAATATTTGTTTGCATTGCAATGCTTATTTCTTTAACAAACAATAACAGCGACCTGAGCGAGTAACTGTCTCATGCCTCAATGGGCAGATACGGCGCCAAACAGTTCCAAATATAAGTTCTATGTATTGTATTTCTAGTTCTATTTCCGTTTGGAAGGCACTATAGGCTAATTAATAATGTATTCGAATATATTATTTTAGTTATTGAAACAGTTATCTTAAAATAATTAACAATAAACATAAGTTAATATTCTGGAAGTTGAAATAACAGCTGGAAATAACAAAAGATTCAGACGTTACAGTATGTTTTAATAAACTGGATTTCATTTATTAAAGTTTAAAATTAGTGTTAAAACTTCCAGCAAGCTTCGTTAATAAAGTGTTCTTGCGTTATCGGGATTTTCTGAAAACGAAAACAAGGAAAGCGCTCTGGATGATTATAAATAACGTTCCACACATGTTCTCTGACAGGAAACGAGAGGTTGGGACCAGTCGCCCGACCTAGCTTAATCGCCGGTGTTTTTTTTTATAGAATTATAAGCGATAAAAAAATTCTAGTACAAAAATTCCTTACAGCCTTTCTTTTTGTCTAAGAAATGAGTTGGATTTTATAAAATCTTTAAAGATTTTACAAATTTACAAGACAATTTCAAAACTGTCGCTGATACAAGTAATAATATAATATAAGTATATTGATATAGTATAATTATGCTGTAAGTATGTAGTATAAGTATGCTGATACAAGTAATAATATAATATAAGTATGTTTGTAAATGAGCCTGATAATTGTACCTACTTGTTTTCTGTTTCATATATATTGTTTATCTATGTAATTAGCCTTTCTGTATTGTCAAAGTGTTTTGTTTTATAATATGTTAGCTGTAAGAAAATACAGCAAGATTACTTATAATTAAATTTAAAAAAAACACTGATCGTGGTTCAAACATAGCACGATCCGTCTACCAATCTAGATGTTCATCATCTCAAATAAATCTTGCAGCAAACAGGTCCCATATACGGGATCTAAGGAGACTCACGGTTGTATTAAATCATGCAAAAGTGGTCAACCTTCTAACAAAAATACAATTAACGTATTTACAGTACGTGAACAACCATATCTTGGGTTGTTTTATAGAAACGAGTGGCCGAAACCAGTTGTAATTAAATGCTTTTTATAGAAACTGTTTTTAAATTCGAGAAATAACTAATTACTAATGGCCATTTTCAATTACAACCATTTACCACTTGCCTCCTTTAAATGCGTTAAATGCGTCCCTGGTTCCATTTCCAGCGAAACAATTATATTTAATTAGACAAGCTACCTTTTTTCAGGTTTCTTTTACGCTTAAGCTGAACCGATACTATTTCACATTTCTTAATTGGACCTATATAATATGCTGATAATTTTGTAAATGTTGTTAATATACAGTTCATACATTTCTCAAATTACCCAAAAAAAAAAGTCGAGCAGTGTTGGCCAAGTGGCTTCAGCGTGCGACTCTCATCCTTGAGGTCGTATGTTCGATCCCCGGCTGTGCACCAATGGATTTCTTTCTATGTGCGCATTTAACATTCGCTCGAACGGTGAAGGAAAACATCGTGAGGAAACCGGCTTGCCTTAGACCCAAAAAGTCGACGGCGTGCGTCAGGCACAGGAGGCTGATCATCTACTTGCCTATTAGATTAACAAATGATCATGAAACACATACATAAATCTGAGACCCAGACCGGAAAAGGTTGTAGCGCCATTGATTTATTTTTGTATTTATATAGTTCATACGAAAGATGTAAACAACTTCGTCTTAATTGATTTAGCGAGCCTAATCTAGGTAGGGTGTAACAATAACAAGAAAATTCAAGTGCCACCGGAGAAGGCGAGATTACTTACTTCTTTCTACGCTCACACCAATAAGCATCGTATAATTGGCCAGACGACGGCAAAAGTTGACACCCAAGTCTCGCAGGACATGCCCTTGTGCTAGTTGAAAAAATCCATTTCCGCAGAATCCAAGTTCACCAATACTGCCAGCTGAGCTATCCATGGCTTTTAAGTCACTAGTGACATCCCATTCATTGAAAAAAATATAGTTCAAACGGCGTTACCTCACAAGTAATTTTCTTAAAGTAAACTTATGAGTTATGTGGTATTCTTATCTTACGTACGTAGCGTATTAAAAGCCTAAATATATTTAGATTAGGTAACACAAATCTAGTTACTTATTATATGTGTTATGTTGTTTAGCTTTGTCTTAGTAACTGTGTTGTCAGGTGTTGCTTGGAATAGCGTGGAGAAGTCGGTCGTCAATCAAAGACGTCATTGTGTGGTTTAATCTCCAACTCGCCATATGTGTTCGTACTATTCAAGAACAAAAAGGATGTGCATGTGGATAGTTCTGAATCTCTGTTTGATACTTAATGGCGTATTATCATACTATTCTATATTACTATTTAACTATTTTATATATTTTTCATTAATGTCAATCAATTATTAAGGGAGTTTTGAAAGAAATATAGTAAAGACCTCTTATTCATAAAGTAAATTGATCTTAAATTAAATTATTATGATTCATGTGCATTTTTCATGTATCCTTTATTAGTTTAGTTTGTTTTTTGTTCCTGTTTAGTTTCTTTTTTTTTCTTCTTAATAACTATATGTAATATATGTATTTTTGAACTTCTTGCCTACCTTATGTAATTTTATACATTTTTTTTCTTTTCTCACAGTGGTTGCCTGGAAGAGATCGCTCGAAAGCGATGAGGCCACCAGTTGCCTTTCCTTTACATGTAATTACGTTAAATTTTATATTATAATGCGAAAAAGTGTAAATACATAAAAAATAAAATGTTTAAACATGGAACATTTTACTAATTTAATTATATTGGTGATGAAAAAAATACTTGCTGCTACTTGGTCGAAAAGAAAAAATTAAGTAGTCGTAGAATAAAGCTGTAATTCCTGATTTGTAATCGATTATAATAATAACTATCTACCATTATTCCACAGCCACTCTAATGAGTTGATTTTCATTTGACTAATTTCCTTCCAATTAAGCGTAATATTCATTCTTCCGCTTACAGAGAAACGTGCGAAATCTGAAATACGAATAATGAATATTCCAACCGAGCTTTATAGGCAAGATCATGAACGATTTAAATCCTCAACATTCCTCATTTGTGTAGCTAAGCACTTCTGCAAAATATAAAATTTATACGATTAGAAAACGTTATACATGCTTCTGACATGTCAGTTGGTGAAAGAAGATAATGAAATATGCATTTTACTTGATTTTCTATTGATGGAAAACGCTGTGAGGTCCATTGTTGTGAACCGACTTTGTTGCTTATTAAATAGTAATAATCAAATCGTTCAAATATCCATAGTGGACTTTATCTTACAAACTATCCAATTGGCATTTGTATAGAAAAATCTACGACTTTTAAAAATTATATTACTTAAATATTTATTTAAATAAAACCCAAACACAACAATCATTCAGTATTCATTCAGTAATCATTCAATTTTCTTAACCTACATAGTAGGATAATAATGATTAATTAATAAAAAGAAAATTAAAACCAATTTAAAAAGTTTGGTCCCTGTGGCCTGCGTACCTTTAACGCCGGCAGCATACATTCGCTGTATTGCCATACATATTGAGAAGAACAAATTACCAACTCTTAAATACATACTTAATGTATTTGTAAAATAACATTATCTGTTTAAATTAATACAATACAGACAATTAACCAAGTTGACAAATTGATGTCTCAAGTATCTCTTGAAAAGTCAGCATTTATAGCATTAGTTTCCAAGTAATTAAGCGCGTATATCTTTATTGTTTCTGTGTCTGTATTTATGTATTAGTATTTCTGTCATCTACAATGTTTAAGTATATGTAATATATGCTACTAATATATATATAAAAACAGCTATAACAGAAAATTGCGAATCTTGTAGCAGAAAATCCAAAGGTAGTTTAAACGTTAGCAAAGCTCATGCTCTCCTGTTAACCAATTTTCCTTTATTCACAGTAATAATTTCTTCTCTTGCTTATTCAGAATTATTTCGCTCATTAATCAGCTAATTCCAAATCGTCTATTAATCACGTTAAAGCATCTGCTTGACAACAAACTGTCAGCTTAAGTAGCGTTTAGTTTATGTTTAGTTTGTGTAAACAATCATTTGCGGATGGCTTGTCTTGTTTGAACGTTTATTGTTCAACTGTTTATTGTATTTGAGTGACAGATAAGTTTGCGTTGATTAGCGCCTGAGATAAGTGAATTAAGATGTCTGCCATTTATATTCATTGGCAGTGAATGACAACAAACGATCGGGCTAGTCTCATTAATTATGGAGTCTTTAAGTACCATTTCTTGACATAGTCTCGCATTCTCTTGAAAACGCTTATTTACATTTACAGTTACTTAATCCGCTGGTGCAAAGACCTAAATTAAATCTTGGCTTCCAACACCAGAACACCACCTTTGACAAACATGACTGACCATCTAGAAAGAATTATTACCAGATAGAAAGAAATATTATTTATTATTAAATATTATTGTCAGTTATGTCTTCAGTTTTATTATTTGTGGGTATGTGATAATGTAAAATGTGATTAAAGAAATTAATAAAGAGCTATATAATCGAGCAGTGTTGGCCTTGTGGCTTCAGCGTGCAACTCTCATTCCTGAGGTCGTAGGTTCGATCCCCAGCTGTGAATCATGAAACAGATTCAAAAATCAGAGGCCCAACCCTAAAGTGGTTGTAGCGCCACTGATTTTTATTTATTTATAATGTTATGATCTAGCTAGCTACAACCCTATTAGGGTTTTGGCATAAGATTACAAGTATTACTCTGATAATTTTCTTTAGATAAGTAGTGATATTTCTATGTCTCATATGTGTTTGATAGTAGGGCTTAAAATATGCCGGTTATATAGCAAGAAAGTCAATTGATGCACGGGATTTGAACGCACGACCTCTAAGTTAAGCCAACACTGCTCCATCGTAATTTAAAAGTTATATGGAAACATTCATAATAAATATACTTAGACCAGTTGTTATATTTTAATACTAATTTGATTCTTATCGATAGTATTCCAAAGTTGTAAGAATTATATTTTAACAGCAATATGAATAGGTCTATAATTTGTAGGCTTTCGTGGGTATAATTACGAAAATTATAAATACAATATAATCTGAAGAAACAAAACCTATTAATGTGCCAAATGTATTAATTAAACGTATTATAAAGCAAGTAATATTAACTGATATTTATGATCGAATACAACTAGTCATAATTAGTGTTGCTCTAAGAGTTAGTACAATATATTATAACTGTATTTGAAATTTGTAATCCCTTAACAATGTTTTGTGGAATGTTTTTTTTATGGAAATGTTCTCTGGGAAAGCGGTAAGCTGTAAACGAAATAAAATGTAATCGGCCTAGCGTATCAACAATGTCATTAACCCCGTAGTGTGGCAATCAGGGAGTAAGTGGGAATTTCCGCGTCGTTTGATACAGCTCCCAGCTAAATGTTGAGAGCTCGCCGCCAGAGTAGAGCCCTCTAATGTCACTCACGACCGAAAACTGCGGCCAACATTTCGATTAATAACACGGTACACAAGGTACGTTGAGTGTGTTAACATTTTATTTCTATTTAGTATTTTTTTAAGAGTGAATTTTTAAAGCGGCTTGAGAATTTTAAATATTCCAGTGATTTTTTTTAATTTAGTACAATTGGAACTGTTAAATAATTAGGAGGGAAAAGAGCTTGTTGCTTTCGAGCGATCTCTTTCTGGCTACAACTGTAAGTAGAAATAAAATAATAAAGCGCAATATGTGCAAAAGTACAAATAGTATTCAATAACTTAACATAAAGAAAAAATAACGACATCAAATATAGACAAAGTTTTTACATGACGGTTGATTTGCCCTAATTTTTGAATGATGAGAGATTCGAAATGGCATATACACTATACAGTAGTATTTCAAGGAAGAGTTATTTTACTTTGTTAAAAGGACATTGGTGCCGTGACCTTTATCACTTAAAATGTCTTTAACTGGCTTCTCTGTTTAAGTGGAGGAAAAATATACCTACAGTGTTCACTTGATGGCCCGTAACACAATAAATTGATATTTTTAAAGGAGTTTTTGATCCAACCTTGGTTAGAAATATGAAATATACGCCATTTGTTATAATAATAATAATTTATTTATTGCAAGAATATGGTACAAAAATGTGTAAGGTGGTACAATCGTAAGTTCGCATATTCTGCCACACACACAAATTTGTCTTTAAAGGAATTTTACATTATTAGTCATATGAATTGGTCAATTCTTATGTTATTTGTATCGTAAATATCATACTTTATTAAATTTATATCAACTACAGTGTCTCACGCAAATACTCATTTATTGAATAGTATATTTTTTCCAATAGTAATACACCAAGTCGCTTTTTAAAGACTCTAGTCGGAAGATGTTTCATAAGAATAACATTGATATTTTTCGTGTTGTTCGCGATTCTTAGTTCCGTGTGTCAGACGTTAATACACAGAACGATAGTTCCATTTCTATTAATTAAATGCTTCTGTTTTGTTGAACACCGAGGACCAAGATAGTTTTTTAGAATACAAAATTTAATTATGAAATTTTTTCCAGTTCCCCATTGTGAACAGAGCGAGAACTGTATTCGTTCCGAGTTTAATTTTAATGAAATTTTATTAATTTCATTAGTTCGATTCAACCGCGGGAACCATTCGAACAGAAATTGGAAGCGATATGTATGGTATTGTGAAATTATAATGTTTTGATTATGAGTAGTATTAACTAATATTAAATTTTAATTGTAGTATTTATTGATTTAGATCAATTTTGGTAGATTGAGTATGTGAATTAATCATAAATGCTATATTTTTTTGTATTAATCCTGATCAGCAGTTCTCAGCAAGCAACTGCCTAGTGTATTATCCATGCGACTCTCATTCCGGTCGTAGGTTTGAATACCGGTTGAGCACCAAAGGACTTTCTGTCTAATATTCTTATCGCATTTAACATTCACAAAGGTGAAGGAAAACATCGCGAGGACACCGGCATGCCTTGGATCACGTACATGCCTATTATAAAAACAAATAATCACCAAACAGATACCAATCTGATGCCGAGACCAAAAAAGTTGTAGAGCCTCTGTTTTTTTTTAAACCTAAAACAAAATTTTCCAACAATAAAAAAAAACTATCCTATCATCGGCTGAAAGCAAATACCGTACCAGACTCACTATTGTTCTTGTGTAGGTTTGTCTTACCTCTAGTAGTGAAAATTACCAGCTAAACCGTTGCTTGTTACATTGAGCATCTTATAATGGTCATATAGATGATACAGGAGAATTTCGTATTCTGATCCAAAGATGAAACTTAACTACGTATACTAATCCGGGCAAATCTCCGAGTACTGCACTGATATATCCGGTTGAGGACTGCTTTGAATGCATTTCAATATACGATGCGAAATGGCAAATATACATTAATATCTCTTTATTTATTCTTATTGAAAGCACTTACCAGGAAGCATACAAAATGCAACCGTGATGGACAGAATACAGAAGAACAAAGAAGTGCTTATGACGATTAAGAAAAGGAAACTTGAATATTTTGGACACGTCCAAAAATATGACCTCCTTTCTCAATCATACTAAGTGGCAGGTATAAGGAGACCTGGCCGCAGACGCATGTTTCCGTTGAAGAATCTTAGACAATGGTTTGATGAAAGCACCAAGTCATTGTTCAAAAGCGCGGCATCCAAATTAAAGTACCCATGACAACCTTCGCAAGGAGATGGCACATAACAAGACCAGGAAGCATAAAAAAGATTCAATACATTTGAATCCAGAAAATTAACCTTGACTTGGTTTATTACATAACTACCTGATTAATTGAAAATTGATTTATATTGCATTCAACTTGGAGTTCCTTAATCTATGATGATCAGAAAATAGTGAAAATTCTTTTTGGCAGTGTTCACAGTTTCCTTAAATTCATAAATTCAATCAAAATATGCCAGTTCGTGTCGCCCGCTTTACGTCCTTGATTTGGAATAGTAGTAAATGTAAATTTGGGTCTTCCTTTTTTTAATATTGACGTTCATAAGTGTGCATGTATATGTCACCGTAAAATTGTAAAAACCGTTAGATTGTAATCTATCTCGCGAGATTGTAAACTGTCGAAAGATTGTCAACTCAACATACTGCTTGCAATTTAACGTATTATTATTCGGTAGTTATATGAAATTGTTGGGAAGTAAAATTAATCTGTAATTGACCAAAGAAGTTTGAATGATAAATAAGTTAGTGTAGTACAATCTACCGAATACCGATAACCGATAACCGATAGATTACAATCTAACGGTTTTTACAATTTTACGTTAACATATACATTAATACATTTTTTACAGGATTTAATACATTTTACATGAAACAAGGATATAATAATCGCATAACGAATAACATTCCATAGACTTTTTTACATAATGTCATTCTAAACGATATTTTATGTAGACCCCTCACTTTCCTTAACAAATCTAAGGGATATGTAAATGATATAAATGGATGTTTGGATAAATTATTGACTCGTCTACAGGGTTAATTAACATCAGAGTGATCTTTGCTTTAGGATTATAACGTCAGTTTACTTTTTAGTATTCTATTGATAGTCCTAGACATACAAAAATGCATGAGAGCATGATTTCAGAATAGGTCGGCAAAAATTTATAAATATTTGTTTAATTCAGGTAATAATAATAATAGTATAAGATCCCGCAATACAACGACCTTCACCGAGATGCTTATTTAATGAAACTTATTTTATATTTAATTTAATATGTCAATAAATATAATCCATATGGGTTGCCTAGCAAATTTCAGTCCAGAGTATGTTTAATTAATATTTATAAAAAAAATTTTTTTTATAATTTGCATGTAGTAAATTTTTTGAACTTTTTTCAATCAATATTTTTAATCAGGGTAGTATTATATATGTATCACTAAAAACTTCTTTTATACTAAAGATGTATATATACTTTAGTGTCACATAAAAAATATACACATAAATAATTAATTGATTAAAAACAACCTAACTTTTGCATGTTCTAAGGGCTTCATACTTTCGATTGGTATAGAATTTATCTAATAATCATACCGGTGAAATGTTTAAAAAAATATTTTTTTTTAAATTAATTAAAAATACTCTAGACTGAAATTCGCTAGGCAACCCATATGGATTATATTTATTGACATATTAAATTATATATAAAATAAGTTTCATTAAATAGGCATCTCGGTGAAGGTCGTTGTATAGCGGGATCTTAGACCATAACAATAAAGTCCATTTTATTTCCAATCATGACGAAAACAAATTATAATATACAACTTAGATTATTTTACAATTTTTTTTCTATTGCGTGTTATCTTTTTTCCTAGCTTCCTTCAGTACCGTCGAACGGAACCCCTTCACGGGTAAAGGTCTCCTTCAGCTTTTTCCAACTGACTCTGTCTATGGCTCTCTTTCTCCATTCGTTTCCTGCTACCGCTTCTTTTTCTTCTATCCACCTTTTTCTTGGGCGACCTCTTCTCCTTCTTTCTCTTAGTCCTTTCCATACAGTTTTCTTTAAAGTCTTAATTCACGTAGCTACACAAAAACATATTTAGTAAGTTTTGCGTGGTATCTTATACTGAACACAACGCTTACGTTGTACAGATGTCTACTGAGACCTTAGATCCTTAGTTCTATTGATTATAAAATACCTGTAAAAATATATATTTTCGATTATTTGCAAAACAATAACGTTTCCTTAGAAACGTTCAAATTCAAATTCAAAAATCATTTATTCATATAGGTAACAAAATGTACACTTATGAGCGTCAAGAAATAAATATATATGAAATGCTTCTAATTTTACATTTACTGCCAGTTCTCAAAACAAGGGCGGAACAGAAGTGAAGAACTGACGTTTTAATCGCCAAGTTTTTTGTTTTACACAATGTTTGTAAGGAGCTGCAATCATTACACCATGTTCCACACACATGATATCTTAAGTAATTAATAATAATAAAATAAATTAAAAACAAAGATTTGTCCTCTATCAGCAGGAGGCATGGTGAAATAGGAGCACGCACTTACATTCTCGTGGGAACAACACGCAAATTGAAGATCGAATGCATATTATAATTTCCATATATTTCATTAAAATGTATGATTCTTTCATCTCATAATAAGGATTATAATCCTTCTTACAATAATTGAATATTCAATATATCTGATAATGCAGGTAAATCTGGTCATTTCAAAGTCACAAATGGAGCGATGTTTGGTTTCTTAAGTTTCTCACAGTCATTTGAACACAGTGATGTTTTGGGGCTGCAAGTAGTCTAAAAGCTTATCAAGTTTAAGCAACCCCTAGCATTAGTATTTAGCGTTGTATAGCTTCCTTTAGATGTCGTTTTGTTCGAGATTAATGTAGACTGAAATAGTATTATTATTGAATTTTAATTAGAAGTAAATGGTGCCAATGCAAGCCAATTGGTTTGTAAGAGGCCCGTGGTTTATCACGACTGCAATTAAGAGGTCCAATATTGTTTATATAATGTCATAAATTGAAGAAGTTTTACTTGAATGAGCATCGAATTAATGTGATACATTTTTTAAGGGACAAACGAACGGGCCCACTAAAAATTAAGTGTTTACAGCCGCCTATGGACACAGGAGGTTTACCTTAATTGGTAGTCCAAAACTTATACATACATATTTTAATAATATATGTTTTTTTATATAATACTTTCTAATGTGCCTAGGAGTGTCTTAGTAGCCATAAAAGCGGTACATAAGAGGGATAATAGAATTACAAGAAACTGCGCAAATATCATATTAGTTTGTATGACAAAATATAATGTATAATAATGTAATTCATTATTATACTAGTTTTTCAATTTATAAACATATAACTTATGATCTCGTACTATAAAGGCACTGTTTATCAATCTAATCTTCCCTTTGAAAGTACATGTTACACAACACTTGCTTGTATGCAAAAACATCGTGAAGAAACCAGCGCTTAGAGGGTCAATCACCTACTTGCTTGTAAAGGAAAATGATTAGTTGCAGAAATCGGTTGCCAAGAAGAGAAAGGGATGTTGTGCCAGTGAAATCATTATTTTATTGAAATTAAAAAAATAACGTTAAAACCTAATTAGTTGAATACATTAATTCAAACTTTGATGAAAGTTTCAAAAATTAACTACAAAATTTTCAGCTCGCAAAGATTTCAAAGTTTTCTTACGACACATAATCCGCAACCCCACTAATTAAAAAATTCTTTAACATTGCACGACAAAGTTAGCGTAAATATTTATAGTAAAAAAGTTTTAATTTCATCTTTGCCAGTTATTTTTACGGATTTTTTGTATTTTTACAAAGCGAATATTTTGAAGCTATTTAAAGTATGTGACTGAATTTTAATTTCGTGCTTTTTGATTCAAGAATCTTAGTGTTAGATTCGGAGTCGGGACTTAACGCTAAATTAGGTCAGATAACTAAAGTCATACTTAGCATTTCGGTTCAATTATTATTTTTGTTTTTGTCTCAGAAACACAGAAAGATTAACTAGCATAAAGAATATTCTTATTCAACTTTCCAACAGATTCTTTGAAATATATACAGAATACGATTCCGTATGGTCAAGTAAAAGCAAAGTACCGGCCGATCGGAGTACTAGAAATATTTGTACGCACTCAACTGAAAGTATTGGAGCGCCTTCGAGTGTCCCACCAAGCTTTTGAATATTCAATGCTTTGAGAATCACATACGTTTTCGTATATGCTTTTTATTTATTTAATTCTATAATTGGCCAAATTATATAGCATTTATATAAAATATATTCTTTGAAAAAAGAATGCGTGAAATATGCGATAAAAAAGCGTATTTACGTAATATCTTCTATATTTAAGTGTTTTTATCATAATAAAAATGATGTTCTTCAAATCAAAGTTCTTTTATTTTTGATTTTATAATACGAACACATATTTTTATTTTAAATATTTTATGGTTTTTTGTAACCAATAAGTGATATTTTTGCTCAGTTTTATTGTCTTTAAAATACGTTTAGGTTTCAGTAAATAGAGAGTTTTAAAAAGATTTTAAAATAAATTTTCTTCGCAGTCCGCACTCTCCAAGACTAGATATTTTAGCTCCATAATTATCTACCTACTGCATTTTCCCTGACGTAGGAAAGTCGATTTTCATTTGCTTTTCTATGCGTCTGTGGACGTGTTTCTACTTATACTTTATTTTCATGCTTAGTAATCGGATTTAAAATAATGAGCTGTGTACCTATGTACACAGCTCAAAGCACATACTCATGTTAATTAACTAATAGAACATTGTATATCTTTATATATATAATTCTTCTGTGAGTGTGTATGTCACTGAACTTCTCTCAAACGACTGGACCGATTTTGATGAAATTTTGATGAGATTTTTGTGTGTGTTCAAGGGGATCTGGGAATGGTTTAGATTCACAAATCAGCCCGCCAGATGGCACTGCAGTCGGTACTTTCATACTTTGCTTTACTAATTGCTTGAAATATCATGCAGGACAACGTCTGTCGGGTCCACTAGTATATATATAATATTCTCTATTGTATTATTCTTAACAAGATTGGCATATTTAGTTTCAATTTCAATCACTTGTACTACTTACATTCGTTCATATCAGACAACAAGGCACCCTAGGTTAATGTAATCTTAAGTATTTGATTAGTTGTATTTAGTTATTTACTCCTTGGTAGACCCAATAATGTTTTCTATCTATTTGACTTATTAATATTTGGTTGATATCGTAAAACCGCCACTTCTTGATACTCGGCGATGTGACCTACATAGAATCATGATGAAGATACTGCTCTATAAAAACTATGAAAGAATTAGACGCTAACAATTAAATAAATGAGATCCAATATTTTTGAATGCAATACTAATTTTGATAATTTTTGATATAAAACTTACTGTAATACCGTTTAGTTCAATTCTACAAGAACATACTTGCAGACAGCAGTTAATAGCTAATGAATTGTATCTTTTGTTCTCGATAGAAAAAATGTTTTCTTATAAAATCCTTTAAAATTATTTTAATACGGCTTGTTTTCTTTTGGCCTCGAGTCTTCATATCTTGAGGCTATCGCGGTCTAATTAAAGAGTTATAATAAAATTCTTTATAAAATATTTATTTGATAGAAACTGAATCTCTGAAAATTCATTTAAAATTTTCAAGAGAGCACTTATACATTCAAAAAGCGCTTGCCTCTACAACGACTTTTTTCTATCCATTATATTTGCCATATTTTTTAATATTTCTCTATTTTTAATGATACTCATTTATCTGTACGTCTATCACGTAAGAGTCTTTAAGCTAATTAAAGTCATTAAATAAAATATAAATCAGAATATATAATCACGTTGCGGTTAAAATAAATATAAAAGGTCGTTACAGCGACGTGATGTTTGCGGCAAACATTCATAATTACCGGTTAAGTAACAAATGTGAGTGGCGTGCAGCGCCGTGCGTGGCTTTTCATCGCCCGAACAAAGTCACTGCGCAACAAGTGACGTTTTCTCGGACTCAGCCTTTTACTTAAGATGAATGTATTTTCTCGCCCTAAAACACACCGCATCCGAACTTCGTTAACAATTCTAAAGGCTTAATTAAGAATCGTTCACTTTACGATTTTCGCATCTTGTGTCCTCTTGACAAACTGTTCGTGTGAGTTTATTTACTTTTCACCACTTTTAAATTAGGAACATGGGTACGCATGCGTGAAAGGAGAGAGACAGGAGGGGAAAGGGACAGTAGACAGTTCTACTCGCTCCGACCAATCGATTAGTCGCATAACGATAGCGGCTTCTTAAATGCAGATGTGTCGTACACGGCGACGTTAGTCGGTGAGCAGGGCTCGACCGGACCACCCGAGCATGGCTCCGATGTGGCGACGTCTTTCACACGCGTCTCTTTGTAATAACAGAGTTATTAAGCCAGTTTAAATTAACGCTTTCCAATGCGACCGGTCTAAGCACTGTGAATTAAAATAAACTGTAACTCGATATACCATAGGCTAATGCAAAATTCATTACGATTCTATTTGTGTCTCATAAGATGAATTAAGAAATGAAGTGAACAAAGGAATATAATTGAAGGTAAATTTAAAATAGTACCTTCTACATATCAATTGCAAACTCATTATTTTTGCATGGCTTCATGATTGTTCTTTTGAGTCCATTTCATACCAGTGAATTTCATTTAGAAGATGTAAATGACTTACATAGTATTTTCTTATTCATCTAAACACAAATAATTGTATTGTATGTCATTAAATACTATTGTATTTTCATTAAGGTGTATTCACCTTACGACAACAACAAAGTCACATAAAAATCATATTAAAATATTTATTATAAGAATTAAAAACTAAGAATAGAGGCTTTAATAATAAAATACATTACGTTACATTCATAAACTTAAGATCCACTAGAACGTGCTACGATCGAGGTACGACGTCTACGAAATTAAGTTTCGTAGCACTTTCGTAGACGGCTAAATAATTCCGTTAGAACGTATTAAAGGATGTCAGAATCTTCCGTTATCGTTATAGTTGTCACTTCATACGTGATATCTGATGTTATGAGTCCAATGTTACTGAACGCTTAACGATATGTCGATTCGTGGATGGATCGAATACTAATGACATTATTGGCAATATATTTTACAGCTGGCAAATTTTCGGTTATAACTTAGTATTGCACGTGCGCACATTTTCCCCCAATTTTAGTGCCTAGCGTGTTTACGATCAGGAATTCAGACAATGAAGCTTTTTATCATCTGTGCGGGTTATGGGTATTTTTATGAGGTGTCTATGTACATGTTTACGCTTATTACGTTACGTGCGCTGTTTGTTTTTAATTGGCTGAACTAAGGTTATAGTTGGCTATAAATTGTTTAGTGGTTTAATATAAGCGGAAATTGCAACTTGTAAGTTTTTAAAATATTTATTAGGGATCTGTTACGTAAACCAAATTCCATGAATCTTTAAATTAAAATCTCGAGAAGTAATATGAGAGAAGAAATATGTGTTTGCAATAGCACCGAAATGATACTATTTTTTATACAAAAAAAATATGTCAAATTTTAGGAGTGGATATGCGAATAAAGGTTATCGAAATTTTTCAAATGCCATGAAAAAATTGGTTAGAAAAATCTTTTAATTTAACTAAGGTTTATATTGAAATATATATAACATGATCATAAAAATTCGTTAATAATCATTAAGTTTAACTCAATGATTATTAGTCTGTTTTTCATAATGTCAAAACTATTTAAATTATATTATCTTCAATGCTAAAAATAGGTTAGGAGATTACTCATTAATCTTTATATTTTTTATTGTGAAATTCATAACGTTAATTTGTCTTACATCAAAGCAAATTTAACACGAAATAAAAGATGAGAAAATATTTGAAAAGTTATTGCGTAGAACCGTTATAATGTTTATCTTTTAGGATAAAATCCTGAGGGACTTTTGAGTAGGTTTGATGGATCGCTTAATATATAAATAAAAATATATTTGATTTACCGAAGCGGTTTGTTTGCATAAATCATATTATATTTCATTACTAGGTATTCTGAGAGCCTTATCTCGAAATGGACTCGTGTTTAGGTACCTATATAAATAATACTTTTGTTTCACCTTTAATTTGTGAATGGAAACAGAATCATACATTGTTGGTGTTGTATTTTAGTTAACAAGTTTGCCATACAAAGCTAGTAAAATGAGAGCACTATATCCCATTTAAGCGATATTTTAAGGCAAGGCAAGGTAATAAGTACTGATTAACAACTATACTTAGTTAGTACATGGCAGAGATACTTCTCTGCCATGTATTTATGTATTTGACTCATATAAAACTATATGTACTCAAATAGGTTTTTAAAACCGTTTTACTTAAAGAAATAATACCTGTATGACTTATTATATATCAAAAAATAAGTGTATGTAACTCTATTAATAGAGCAGTGTTGGCCTAGTGGCTTCAGCTTACGACTCTTATACCTGAGGTCGTAGGTTCGATCCCCGACCGTCCACCAATGGACTTTCTATCTATGTGCGTATTTAGCATTTGCTCGAACGGTGAAGAAAAACATCGTGAGGAAACCGACGTGTCTTAGAGCGAAAAAGTTGACGGCGTGTGTCAGGCACTGGAGGCTGATAACCTACTTGCCTATTAGATTTAAAAACAGATTCAGAAATCTGAGGCCAAGACCTAAAAGAGGTTGTAGCGCCACTGATTCATTTATTCATTTGACTCTTTGGTCGGTGCAAATCGGGTACAGTTAGAACTGTTTATTTAACATGAAGAACGGGTTACTATTGCTACATTGTAAGCATTGTTTAGGTACGTAAACAATTAAAAGCAATTAAGGCAATCTAAGACCAATAACGCGCTAAGCCTAGACGATCCCATGCTCTAAAACAGTAATTTACGCGTCCCACTGCCCAACCTCTATCCCAGCTACTGAAGTTGCTCGTACTAATTTTCGATTTTATGTCTACTCGTGGGTGTAACGAGCCGGCGGGAAATTTATAACCTCTGGAACGCCATCCAGCAAAGAATTGGGCGTTAATCTTGTGTGAAAATTCGCGCTTTCGCGTGAATTATGAATTTCCGTTTATGATTTTTAACGCGTTATTGTTTTTGAATTACAATTGTTTATCGTTATAACATTTCACTGACAGTTGCCTTATTGTTTTGTACAATTTATGTAAAAAGCTGTTGGAATCGAGAAATGTATATCAATTTTTGATATTAATGTTAGTTTCTGCTTTTGCCATTGTATGTATCCTTTTTCATTTGTACATTGCAAATATTTTAATAACATTGCCAATTTATGTATACACACCTACCATATTACCCTGATTAAATATGATCCGGTTATTGTCACCAGGAGGAGAGTGACGCTTCATTCCAGCATCTATTTTTCTAACATTATTTAGAAAATTCACCAATTTACCAATCCGCTATCTTAGAAAAACCTCATTATTACGCCCTAACCAAAAACCAGTATCAATCGTACACTATTTAAACTAATGCCGTAATAATCTATTTGGAACAGCCTCATAACTATATTTGCTTCAGCATCTACAATCTCCGGGCTTTATATCTTACTAAGTATTTATCTATGTATGATGTACTCTAAAACTATAAGATAGAAAAGGAAAAACACGTATAAAACTACGTATCACGAAATTATGCTTTTGTTCTATGCTAAAGACTCAGTTAATGGAAATAACGACTTTGCAGCGTTCGTATTTGTTTTACTTCCTAGTATTTTACAGCCGCGTCCTATATAAAATTCGCTTGTATCTTCAAGTTTCTGCAAAACTTAAGCGTAGGAAAAAGAATTCTTTGAATACAAAGAAGTGTCGTGTTGTAAGTTAAAGATAGGTTCTACAAATACTCTTTCGGACGCCATTTTAAATGCGATTTATTTAAACGGACAGACTTTGTGTATCTATTGTTAACTCTTTATTGCATGTACAAGATGGCTTGGGAATTTAATTCTAGGAAACATGGTTTTAGACTTTATATAGGTGGTTTTTTTAGCCGTTTTTATTTCTACTTGCATTCTGCATGCCGATCGAATGTGTAATTCGAATTTCAGTTACGGCTAGCAATTTTTCGTAACCAAATAGATACATGATATTTCTAGCGTTGTAATTAAAGAATTTTTTAAAGTGCTCACTTTTTACTGCATACTGCTTGTGTAATGTTGCAACATCCTATTAAAGATCACTTGACATCAGCAGTGTATATAGTTGGGGGTTTGGTGGGTTTAGAATACCCTCATATTTTGTATGCGCACGTAAAGCTGTCGGTCCTGTGCCTTCTCGCGTTCTTATGTCGGATATCCATCAATCATGTATGAATCGCGTTGAAAGTGCACTTGGGTCGCTGCGCACCTATATTTCCGGTATCTATAAATACGTAGCCAGTCTCTATAGATACACCGCAATCGAGAATGTATGTTGGCGAGGCGAAAAAGTTTCACTTATATAAGCAGAAAAATTGATGAGATAAAACTCTAAATTGCTTTATAAATACGCAGAACTTCAAACTCCCTCATACTTTCATTGAAGTTACGAACTAAAGCCAAAACAATATTTTCATATAAAGTTTTGATTAAGCGTTCTCTAAGTTGTAATAAAGCCTTATCTTGGAAGTAATAAAAATCGTGCCAAATGTGAAGGTAAACATCTTATTTTGCTTCTGTCTTTGATAATGGCGCAAACGCTTCCTCTACAAGTCAAGCGGGATTGTTTACCTGTATATGATTCTTTGTCTATTTTCGCTCCACAAACTTTGCTTTATTTGCTCCTGGCGATCGGTTCGCTCTACCATAACAAATGTTCGGTAATATTACTGTATGATATTGGCACATAATATAAACTATGGGAGCAAGTTTCTTTGTGTGTTATTTGAGAATTAATTACTTTCGGACAAAGGCAGGAAAAAGTATCATCGACAGACGTATACTTAGATTTGAGTGAATTCCTTTTTCGAAATCTCCGAAAAAGAGGTTTATTTACTTACTTTTAAACATTAGTTAATAAAATCTTAGGTCCCTTGTATGAACTAAGTAACATTCAAAACATTTTATTATCTAAGTTATACAGTTGATTAACATAATCAAATATAATAAAAAGGATCTATTGTTATTTAGAATTATTAAGTATATTTTGTACAGAAGGAATTTATTTAACCATACGCCACATTATTTTTTTAAGTTCAGTTTATATTAGTAGGTAATTTGCTTAAAGGTAGGATGTATAAATAAAATTGCAATACTTTGACCTTTCCATTCGAGCACGAGATGATTTATAAATAGCAAAGCAAGGGGACTGGTAACTGACAGACAACATAATGTGGGGGACACACAATATATATACCTCTACTTTAGTTGCTATAAATTATTATGATTAGATGATATTCAAGTTAGGCTTAAATATAAAAACATAAATGATGTATTGAACTTTGAGTTTGTAATCTTTATATATAAAAATGAAACCCGTTTTCCGTTGTCACGACATAACATGAAAACGGCTTGACCGATTTGTCTGATTCTTTTTTTAATTAAAAAAAAATTTAAATTTTTAATTCTTTGAAGTACGAGGAAGGTTCTTACGGAGAGAAAAATTAAAAAAAAATGAGTGAAAAAGTCTAAAAACAACGCTTTTCTATATTACCATACAAAATATTCGTAATAATATTTAAAGGCAATATAATAATAATAGAGAACTTTAATACCATATCATAAAGTTCAAGTGTTAGTGGAGGGGTTCCGGGAAGGTAAATTTTAATTTTTTGACATAATGTATTTGTTGTCTTATAAACTTTCTTTTTTTTATCTTAGCTAGACCGGTGTCCCGAATAGCAGAACAAGTATTTAAAAAAAATAAAGAATCGACTGTTAGGCGGTACGATGTTCGCCAGGCCAGCTATTTTTTATTTATTTAAAGCATGGCAATCAAATTTATGAATGTTTGGTAAAAATAACCGTATGTGTAACGAACAAGTTTCCTTCCATCAGCTTAGTGTCATGCCCAAATTCGTATTTAAATAAACTAAACTAACGTTCAGTGCCGGCTTCGAAAGGCAATACTTAGATAATATGGTATCACGAACTTTTTTTTAGATATTGATGTCTTCGTGGTTCTTCCTGTCATAGTTTCCGCAGCGTACGCGATATCGGGATTTTTATTGGTATTTTCACCTTGGTATTATCGAAGTGTTTATCCGAAACTAGAAAATATTCTATTCAGAAAAATTCAGTGATAATGTATTTATTTATTTATTTACTCATTTATTAACACTTCGTTGCATATAGATTAATATAGTACAATTGACATAATTAAATAAAAAGGAGAGCAACTGGCGGCCTTATCGCTTTCGAGCGATCTCTTCCAGGCAACCACTGTGAGAAAAGAAAAAAAAGTATTAAATTACATAAGGTAGGCAAGAAGTGCAAAAATACTATTACATATAGTTGTTCAGAAAAAGAAACTAAACAGGAACAAAAAACAAACTAAACTAATAAAGGATACATGAAAAAAAATTGTGCGAGTACTAGATGTACACACGTAAGAAGTGAAGCTTCTTTATGATCTTATTTTTCGAAAAATGATCTACTATATGCAACTTTACAGAAATTCGTTAAATTAGATAAAGTTTAACAAAAGGCTTTTATTATCATAGACCTGAATACAAATATTTAATTTTACCTTATTACTACGAAGATTATTATAGAATTTCATTAATTGTAATAGAATTATTACTATCATTGAAAAGCGTGACGATTTGCTATAAAATTTCTCCCATACGTCGATAAAGAACTTCCATTCCAACGCCGATAAAGAAGTTTGACTTCAAAAAGCAACATGGCGCGTAACCGAAAAATGTGACGCGTAACGAAAAAATGTTACACTATATTTTTTCCAACCCCGATAAAGAAGTTTCACTTCAAAAAGAAAAAAGAATAATAATAATAAAATGTAATATTATAACAGTGAAAAAAAATTTCAAATCGATCCAATGGAGCCTATTCAATAAAAACCAAACCAACCATTCCTGTTTATAATATTAGTGAAGATATACTTCCAAATAACACAACGACAAAGGCGAATCAAATATGTTTTAATGCAATCGTTGCAACTCTAACGGAAGCAGTTAAAACATAAATCTTGTTAACGTGGTGTGTTTTGTTCCCTATCAGAAATATTCAGAGGATACAGTTGTTATTCGAAGTCTCAATTCGAATTGCTCAATTTCGTATATTGTGTTTTTTCGTTGGTCTGAATGAATGGACTTTTATAAAGCCTGTTTGTAAAAAGAAAGATTTTCGATTGAAGTGCGTCTTTGAATTACAGTTACACTGTGAAAAACTTAGATATTTCTGGGATTAATTTAAAATATACGACAAGGTAACAGCCTAGAAGGGTCTCTCCTTTGTTCTGTTACACTAGTTATCAGTTATATCTATCACAGTATTTATAACCAGACTCCTCCTAATTAGTATTTTTTGTGTATGTTCAGTAGGTCTGAGAATGGGTTGCAAACTATTTTTTTGTAATAAATAAACCCCTATACTTTTCACTCTTCTACCACCTACATTTTTAACAGAGATAGAGTACTGAGCCTGGAAAGTAATACATTTTTTTTATAAAGTTTTAGTCTTTAAATTCTCTTTCTGTGTCACTCTTAGTCTGACTTTATGTAGCCGGCACTATTATTTTTCCACCAGTAATCAAACCAACGACGTCTCGAGTTATATGTTATCAAAACACGGAGGTTGAAGAATGAAGAAGAACATTTATTCTAAATCACATTTAAAAGTATATTTTAAATGTAATTTAGCCTATAGCGTTTGGAATTCATATTAAATTTTTAGAAAACATTTTCCTTGTCGTTTTCGTGAACAATATAGCTTGCACTTATTTCTAAATTCGCGACAGCCTACATACAGCCTTTTCCAGTATGTGAAATATGGTGTGAACGACCTTTGCCATTCATAGGTGGTTCAGTTGATTACTAAACGTTAGCGCTTTATGAGATTTTTTGTTCGTCTTTTGACGGTTTATTTATTTTTATGACTTGAAATGAATTTGTATAGTTTGACTTAAAAATGTACAGTATTAAGCATATTTAATCTATAGAGCAGAGTTGGCCTAGTGGCTTCAGCGTACTACTCTCATCCCTGAGGTCGTAGGTTCAATCCCCGGCTGTGCACCAATGTACTTTCTTTTTATGTGCGCATTTAACATTCCCGCGAACGGTGAAGGAAAACATCGTAATCCCGCTTGCCTTAGACCCAAAAAGTCGACGGCGTGTGTCAGGCACAGGCTGATCACCTTTATATTGCCCACATTATTATATTATATAACTCTTTGATGAGCTAACAACCGCTTGCATCTATTAATATGCTTAGCGATATTGACTATCTGATCATAAATCGTCTACGTGATAATACGCTTGAAGTTCCACGGTATTAAACTATTTTTTTAAATTAAACTATCTAGATCGTTATAGAGACGCATTGGTTAGTGTTTGAAACGAAATAAAATTCAACCCCAATACGTATTATGAGACTTTAAATAACTATTATTTATTCACGCTTGTAATGCATACGCAACATATTATTATTATTAACATATACGTAGTATATGTTACAAATGACAAAAAGAGCACAGGCAGCATCCCAGTAGCAGTCGCGATCAAAGAAGGGCTATGAACCAAATTTATTTTGCTTCGTATTAACAGAACTGAAAATTATGTTCTGTACTTAGTTTCCCAACTATTTTAGATCTGGAAAAAGCATCTTAATCGATTTTCACGTTTGGGACTGAAAAAGATTTAAAAAAAGAAACTCAACTTTTGGCTTCCGCCCTCTGTGTATGTCTTTAATGATTCATAATAGGCAAGAAGAATCCGTAATCTGTACTTGATTAGATAAAATTCATTGATAGAAGTTAGAACATTCCCTCTAGGAAGGCTCTCAAAGGAATAGATGTACGGCAGAAAACATACAGTTCCCTGGGGATACATTTATTTTATAAACACGATTACACTACTGTTTAGAAAATAACATTTCCATTCTCATGATTTGGATAAAACCATTAATTATTCGTAAGTATCGTGTAAAATTGAAAAAAACCAAAGTGACGAAGTAAGGGAGGGAAGTAAATCTGTATAATGTGACGACGCGGCCGTGAATAATGTTCTGAACGAGTCACTTAAAATCACTTGTTTACGTCAAACCAGCCTCGTAGTCAGGAATATGAAAGTTTGAGAAAAATACTTTAGTATAAAGAATTATAAAATGTTATTCATGTATAATATACCTTTAAAAGCCTGTTTGGGTTTATAGTAATTAATACTGGATGTCATTTGGAACTGAGATTATGGCTTTGATATACTTATTAGGAAATAATTTAAGTTCCCTTGAAATATAATACATTACTAAAATATATACTAAATATAATATATTACTTAGTTATACAGACGACCTACAAAGATAATGATTTATAAAAATAACTGACATTTCATAAAGGTATAGTGAGGTGCTCATATAAACAAATAATTATGTAATACATATACATTAATATCTAGTAGCCATTCACTGAGTGTGTAAATAAAAATAATTCTAACATGAATTAATTTATTGAGAATATGCCTGATGAGTTTTGGCGTTTTGTATCGAAATTAATAACATTTAACTAAGCTTTACACGTAACTGGCATCAGTTTCTGGTACATCTATACATATTATATAAGATCCTGTTATGTCTGTATGTACGATACGATTATATTTATATAACAGGGGGCAAAAGGGCAGGAGGCTCACCTGATGTTATGTGATACGGCCGCTCATGCACACTCACATAGCCCGAAGGCTCGCAAGCGCGTTTCTGGCCTTTTCAGAATTGGTACGCTCTTTTCTTGAAGGACCCTAATTTGAATTGGTTTGGTGGTTGAGTTTTGTATTCGCCTCAATGTCCGATGATGAAACACACTTCTGATATTAATGCGAACAACTCCATGCGGTAGAAGATGCAGCGACCTCACATCTCTACGCAACGCCAAAGGATCAAGCCACTAGAAACGTGACTGGCTGTCGACGATTCGAATAGCTCTACGTTGAATATGGTCAAGTGGAAGTAGCTGGTACGGGGGAGCTCCCGCTCAGAGGTGAGAACAGGAAGTGGGGCCGAATTTGCGCTTTATGCAGTGGCCCGGAATGAAGTAACGTCGCGCCTTGCTGTACACCGAGCTTCTTTGAGGCTAATTTAGCCTTTCCTTTCAAATATCCGCGAAACTGGACAATATTCGATATGTCAACGCCCGCTAGCTGAAACTTTAAGGAGAGTATTTTCGAAGATTAGAGTAGCAAAGTGTTTACAAACCTACTAAAATTAAATTTAACCCAAAGAAGACACAAGTTTGAATTTAATTTAGGTTACGGAATTCATTATGATTTTATGTCAATTGACTATAATGTAACAATTCTTGTTGAAGAGGTCGAAAATATCTTGCCAAAATCCACCGCAGGAAAGGCACCTTGTACACGCTACTTAATACACACACACATCAATACATATATTCAGAAGAATTCACGTCAAGTTAGTCTACATTTTAACATTAAAAAGAAAGAAAAAAATAATTATAATAGTGAAAGGAGTGGTGTGTTAAACACAGCAAAATCTAAAAGCTCTCGCAGATTAAGGATTATATTTCTCCTAAGTAAAAAGGGGTTTTTAAAATAAACGTAGGAAAATGTGATTTTTAAAAGAATATTTTTGTAAGTAATCCGAATAATGTAGTTGGAGCTGTACGCTTTGTAAGAGGCTTAAAGCGAGTGATCCATTTTTTACTTTAATTTAATAAAATTGCAACGGATGTGTAAATAATAATCTTTATATGCTATAGCAGTGACTTTTATATTTTTGTTTTTGTATGTTCGATTATGTAAGATGTAAGATACTTCAATCAAAATCGTATATCATTAATTCAAGTAACTTTTGACGTTTACTGGCAATTATGAATGCGAGTACAATATTCACTTAGGCTATGTTCAGATGGCAAAAATTTGACGCGCGTTTTCAAATCGTGCGACTAGACATTGTGGTATTTTCATACAACTGTTCACATGAGCGAGCGTTGACGCGCGTTAACGCACGTCAACGCGGCGCTCAGAGAAAAAGTCTCTAGACGCAGGTGATCGCGCGTTGACGCGCGCTTTGATATTAATGTAATGTCCGTTTGCTGTTCAGATGAGCGCGCGCTTTCATCGCGATCGCATGTAATTTTGTTAATTTTCGTAATTATATTTTGTTCTCGCATTTAAAATGAGTGAAATTGAAGATATTGACATCGACTTACTAATCGATGAAGTAGAAAAAAGGCCAGCAAGTTGGAATATAGCAAATTTGTTTAAAATATATAATATAATTTGTATCTTTTTTCAAAATTGGATGAACCCAATGTGTACGTTTTCTTTTTCTATATTTTTCTTTATAATATAACCACAAAATAATAGCCTCTTCCACGTCCATTTTCTACGTTCTACCGAACTAGACTGACGAGTACTCTCGCAACGCGCGTTAGCGCTCATCATCTGAACGCTCTCCAAATTTGATCGCGCGTTGACGCGCGTTTACGCGCGTTACATGTGAACATAGCCTTAGGGTCTGTTTCACAATATACGGATAAGTTCTACATAAGTTCCAAATTAGCTATTTATTACTTCTTGGTAGGATAAACACAATTGTTGCGTTTCACGACTGTCAGATACCGCTATTCGTCACATAATGTCCATCATAAGTTATGAGTCCGATGAATGTCAAATAGCACAATTTATCTTCCAAATAATTTATGTGTTGCATAGCTATTTGGCACTTTATCCATACATTGTGAAACAGACCCTTAGAGAGATAATATTCTCAATCACTATTGACTTAACTTGACCTAATAACCCCTAGATGGGGCAGAGGACGTCCACAGTGAGTCTACATCGCGTTCGGACCACTATTACTAATAAGTAATTACTCTCATTTTCTATGTTCAAAAAGTTCAAACAAACGACTTCGTTTGTGACAGAACACTTGTTCTGAAAGTTAAATATCTATCAGAAAATAATGTTTAATGAATAGAATCTATTTAATCAGTCATCCTTTATTTATAATTTACATTTATCAATGAACATCTCATATTTTATTTTATTGATTTATATCTTAGCACTTGTTACTTAATATAAGATTTAAGCCACACAACAAAGCACGTAGCCAGTTTCTTTCCACAGCCACATTGTATTGGAACTTTTGCCGTAAATTACAAGGTGTTTTTCCAGTCATGGAAGTTCAATATACTCGAAATAAATACGAGTTTAAGTTTAGACGTGGAACTTTGAAATTAATTTGTTGTACTGTTTTCGCTCTTTCTAATTTATAAATAGTTATGGAAAGTTTCATTATGGATGTAGTATGTTGAAACGATTAAAAAAAATCACTTGTGATTTTACACACGAAAGGTATACCTAGTACTTACTCTACCCACGATTAATATCTGTCGCTACTAGTAGCTACTAGTAGTACTAAGACTAGTACTTAGGCTTCGTCCTCGTTATCAGCTCAGGGTATTAAAAAAAAAAATTAATATTATTACACGTATTGCACAAGACATTACAATTTAATGAATTAATATTGTTTCATATAAAATAGTATGATGCTTACGTCATTCCCTTGTTTGTTATAGTAGGGAAAAGTCAATGACACTACTTGTTCGAAATACTAAAATATTTTTACTCGGCCGATCGTCACATGTTTTGTTTCACTCGGATTAAGTTAGAAGCGTTTTTATTTTTATTTATACCCTTTTGTTAATTATATTTGTTAATAGTTACGTATTCAATTTATAATTTTGTAGTGAGTGTTTTATGTAAGGCAAGGTTAGGTATCAGTAGGTTATCAGTCTAACCTCTCTTATTGTTTCCAAACTAATATAATTTCTCCATATCCTACGACTGACAAGTGTTTGCCTTTCTTCTTGGTAAGGATATATCAAAACGAAGTATGTACTTAGGACTTATTATTTTAGTATAAAATTGTGTATCGACCGCCACCGAACCGTTCTTTGTGGTACTGGTCCATTACATCATAATAACACAATATACGGAAAACATTTTTAAAGAACTAAAAACACTAGCAGTTTAAAGGCATATAATATAATATATATAATAAATATATAAAACAAAGTCGTGTTAGTTACACCACTTATAACTCAAGATCGGCTGGACCGATGTTAGTAATATCTTTTTTGGTGGATTCTTCTCTGCTCCAAATAGCAGAATAAGTAATAAAATATCGGAAAAGTTATCGAATAACAATAAATAAATTTTACGAATGCAAACAGCCTGTGGTGCATCTATTGACAAAACTACGCATCATTTTACATTTAATTTGTGTCAGTTCAAGAAATTCCGATCTTGAGTTGAATAAGGAGATGCATAACCAGGCTTTGATCTTGATCGAAGACATCCTCATCAAAAAATATTGTGTATCAGAAAGAGCTTTAACATATAACGTGCTTTATCGCAATATTGGCGCTAGAGAGAAGAAGCCTAATGTGTTAAACTGCCACTCTTCTTTCGCAATGGCAAGCAATAAAACATTTCTGTATTTGCAAAGAAGTTATATTAATGTTATTACCTTAATGAAATCCAAAATTAAGTTTAACTAAAGTTAACACGATATTATTAGACTGTTAGGCGGAACGAAGTTAGCCGGGTCAGCTAATCTATATATGTATATAAAAATGAAACCCGTTTTCCGTTGTCACGACATAACATGAAAACGGCTTGACCGATTTGTCTGATTCTTTTTTTATAATATTCCTTGAAGTACGAGGATGGTTCTTACGGAGAGAAAAATTACGGAAAAAAAAAATGAGTGAAAAAGTCTAAAAACAACACTTTTCTATATTCCCATACAAAATATTCGTAATAATATTTAAAGGCAATTTGAACTTTAATACCATATCATAAAGTTCAAGTGTTAGTGGAGGGTAACTTTTTATTTTTTGACATAATGTATTTTTTGTCTTATCAACTTAATTTTTTTTATCTTACTAGCTAGACCGGTGCCCCGAATAGTAGATAGAATAAGTATTTAAAAAAAATAAAGAATCGACTGTTAGGCGGTACGATGTTCGCCAGGCCAGCTAATAACTAATAAAATAGAATACAGAACTTTAACATAAAAACATACGTACTTAATAATAAAATACATGCGAAGGTAACAATAACAAAAATGTTTCTTACATTAGTTTTGTGTTAAATATTATTATTTTGTTACAGACGTGGTAACTGCTGACAAAGTGATGTAGCGACAGACATCATGGATCAATGGGTGACGGCTGCGAGCTCGCTACTAGCGTTCCTTCTCTACTACAATACGCTTGACGCGGGATTTGTTTACGATGACAGGTAATATATATAATTTTTTTTATATTCATACATTTCCTTATTAAACATGGGTTCCAGGCTGTGTTCAAATGATTTTTTGTATAGCAAAATCCTGAGTAAACCGACATGTCTTTGGGTACGATGTAAAACCGAGACTTTGTGCCAAGTATGACATCTTACTCTTCTACTTTGTCTCGACTGAATCTAACCGTAAGACCAACTAAGTAACTTAAGATACGCGGAAGGCGGCGTTAAGTGTATTGAAAAAGATGCAGAAATCTGAGGTCAAAACTGCCAATGGGATTATAGTAGGCAACCAATTATTCAATCCGTTTTGTGACATTTAAAATAATACGTCAAAAAAATGAAGGTGTTATTTTTTTCTATTCAAAGATGAATTCTGCTTAACTATATAATGATAATGAGCAGTGTTGGCCTAGTGGCTTCAGCGTGCAACCCTCAGGGCGTAGGTTCGATCCTCGGCTGTGCACCAATGGAGTTTCTTTCTATGTGCGCATTTAACATTCGCTCGAACGGTAAGGGAAAACATCGTGAGGAAACCGGCGTGCCTTACACCCAAAAAGTCGAAGGCGTGTGTCTGGCATTGAGATTGATCACCTATTCGCCTATTACATTGAAATGACCATGAAATAGATTCAGAAATCTGAGGCCCAGACCTAAAGAGGTTGTAGCGCCACTGATTTATTGTTTTTTTTATGTAATGATAATAAAACATTTCTGAGTTATTACAGTTGAATGATTAAACTTAAATTTAATCATTTATATAACAAACATATTCACAATATGCCTACTTAAATCTGAAGCGTAATTATTTAAATAACCCTCGATAATTAAAAGGCTTTATTGTATCATTAAGTGCGATTCAAAAGTTACGTAATTTGAGAAAGGATGAAAGCTCGTTAAAATAAATTTGACTTTAATAACAATGATTGTTTTCATAACGTTGCGATGTTAATTGCGAAAGCTAACACAGTTGTCGATTGTAGTAACAACTAACGAGGTATTTCAAGATAATAAGCGATCATATTCGGTATATCATATATTTTATTGTTCCTATGACTATGAATTATGTTCATCGCTGGCTTTGTGTGTTCGATCTCTGCCTGACCAATGGTTTTATGCGGTTAAGATAATATTTTTGTAAATAATTTTAAAGCTCTTATTCAAACGATATTATATAGAACCTTCTCCATTCGCTTTCATTTCATCGTTTCTCCGCCATAGATTTCCCATCATGTTTGTAAATATGTCCTTCCATCGCCTATGTGGTCGTCTTCTACCACGATTTTCGTAACGGAAACACGGTGACGATAATCGGCCCAATACTTTCTTCAGGCATAAGAGGTGCACACATAAGCCAATAGGCCAACACTGTTCAGACTGTAAAGTACTATCTATTTATATATATAAAGTGTTGGTAAAACTGTATTTAATTGAAGATATTTATTATTTAGTTTTTAGTACCAATCAACTCTAAACTATTAATACTTTGAAGAAACCCACGTGCTTGCCAAATTCTTCATCAATTTAGGTAGATCCGCGGATTATTTCGTATCTTACGGTTACGAAATAGTTACGTTCTTACATTACGAATCACCTCCTTGAAGGCTTCTCAGCTCTGGAAAGGATCAAAGAGCAAGGTCATGTCTATGGCATGTCATTCATAATCAGGCGAGCCAAATCTATTTGATATTCTTACTAGCTTAATAGTCTTATACATATATCGTTCTTTTATTTATTTATAAAATATTGCCAACGTTTGGCACACTGATACATTGGTACAAGAAAAATAAAATACAAGATTTAATGTGACAAGCATGAAAACTATAAAAACTAAAGGAAGATTAATTTCAAAGTGTGAGGGAAGCAACTATGGATATCCAGATCTAGTTCGTTTATCAGATTGCTCAATCTAGATATCACCAAGCTTTGGCCAAAACGCTTTCTTCTGAAAGCAGGGATAAAGTCATTGCTTACTTAAATGTCATTACTTGGCGGCGTCCATGCGTCGGGTTGTCTCTGTCCCTAAAATATAATTAATAGGGATTAATAGGGGGCCGATGGCTGACCATGCGTCATACTAGTGAACGGGTGCTACTTGTGGTGACTGGTCGTACTTGAATTCGTGTATGCGGTTATGTTAGTTGTTTCGACTATGTGTCTGCGTGTTGTTCCCACGAGAATGTAAGTGCATGCTCCTATTTCACCATGCCTTCTGCTGATAGAGAACAAGTCTTTGTTTTTTTTAAATTACTTAATGTGTCATGTGGAACATGGTGTAATGGTTGCAGCTCCTTACAAACGTTGTGTAAAAAAATGGCGATTAAAAAGAGTGGCGGAGAGTTTATTGCCAGTTCTCCTCTACCGTTCTACGTCCTGGATTTGAGAACTGGCAACAAATGTAAAATTAGAAGCATTCATATGTATTTCTTTACTGACAAGTCATGTGTACATTATGTTACCTATATGATTAAATATTTTTTTTACTTTAAAGGGATGCCTGGGGTATCAAACAACCTGATTCTTATAAATCTTAAATGCAAACAATATATCAATTAATTTTCTTCTTGTATAAATAAATATTTTTCAAGTTATACTTCTTTAGGCGCGTTATGAAAAATTGATGAGAGTGAAATTTTACAATGCGCGCGCACCGTGACACAAGATTAACAGAATGAAGTTGCCCACGGAAGATGCTACGGCATTGAACATAATTTAAAAACAACATTCAAATAATAATAGAATTTATGTTACACTTAATGTAAGAGAATAATAATACATATTTATTTATGTAATTTTTCAAATGTAAACTGAACTGTATTGACTATAATGACTCCTTTTCCAGTCTTTGATTATTTAATTGTAATTAACTATTTGCATGCAATCAAAAACTATTTTTAATAATACAAAAGAAGTATAACTTCTTATGCGCGTACATAAGTACACGCACCCTTTTTTTATTACGGGATTATTTGTAACTTTATGTTTTCCATATATCAAAAGCATATTGAAGGCATTACAGTAGCATTATTATAGTTTCAAATTGTATTATTGTTGCACAGGCACCTCAGTCAGAGTATTGACATATGCAGGCTATTTGCTAACATCACTACATATTGAGTGGTAAGTGCATCTCAAGGCAGTGCATCTGGCTGGTTGATATGCAGCTACTTATGAGGCTTACTGTGATGTCGTCTCCATAATCCGCTTTGCAAGCGCCGCCGGGATTACTGTATAAGTTTTGCATTTCCATCATATTATTTACATTTTAATTAATTACTCCGTGGCTGGTTTCGAGATAAGCCGGTATAGTTTTGTGATTCATACTCAAAATAGTAAGAATTAATTCGATACCTTATAAATAAGTTCCGTGTGTAGTTAAAAAAATATAATTTAATAGTATAAAGAGTCCTAGATGACGTTTTACTTGAATAAAAATATAGATTAAGTAAATAGTAAATAGTATATCTCTATATATATATAAAATTCTCGTGTCACAATGTTCCCATACTTCTCGGAAACGGCTCGACCGATTCTTATGAAATTTTGTATGCATATTCAGTCTGAGAATCGGCTACTATCTATCTTTCAAACCCTTAAGTGATAAGGGGTGTCCACTCAAAAAAAAAGTATTTTAATTTTTAGACACATTTTTTTGTTTTTATTTTTTTATGATACAACATACAGAAATACATACAACCCTTAATTTTCACCCCTCTACGATCAACCCCTATTTTTTATTATAGTAGATAGTCATTTTTATTGAACTAAAAAAATGTTTCCTCGAAATAATATACATGGCAAAACCCGACCCAACCCGACTTCACCATCCATGGTTGCTTTGTATATCCGACTTTTTAACATTCATCCATTCTATATGGTAAACCCCCTAAGTATTTTCTTTCGTTTCTTGTCATTACAAAGAGCAGTGTTGGCCTAGTGGCTTCAGCATGCGTCTCTCACACCTGAGGTCGTAGGTTTGATCCCCGGCTGTGCACCAATGGACTTTCTTTCTATGTGCGCATTTAACATTTGCTCAAACGGTGAAGGAAAACATCGCGAGGAAACCGACATGTCTTAGACCCAAAAAGTCGACGGCGTGTGTCAGGCACTGAAGGCTTATCACCTACTGGCCTATTATATTTAAAAATGATCATGAAACAGATTCAGAAATCTGAGGCCAAGACTTAAAGAGGTTATAGCGCCACTGATTTCTTTATTTATTGGAACGAAGTTCCTTATCGCGCGTTGTGAAAGGGGGCTAGACGGAAAAAATTCTTACGAAAAGTTGTCACGACACTTTTTTGGTATTTGCTATTGTAATACACCGGTTCTCGTCCGATCACCGAAGTTAAGCAACGTCGGGCGAGGTCAGTACTTGGATGGGTGACCGCCTGAGAACACCTCGTGATGTTGGCTTTTTTTTTTCGTCGTAAGATTGGTGTCGAGAAAATCTATCATACTGTTATGATACCATTAATCGAAAGGAATTTCGTTCCATCCGGGTGTCCCTTGACACCTCTAAAGTTTTTTTTCTTGTTATAACGTCCACTTTTTACCCACACTGCTCACGTATCTTACTATTACTTCCACTATCCTATCCATTTTAATATGTATAAAATATATTTGTTATGTAAATGGCATCCCCATTATAGGGATACAGAGCTGATTTGATTTCCACATATCAAAGAAGGAAATAATAACACACAAAGTTTGTCTAGTCAATCGAATGTCACGTTACGCTAAATTACATCACGCAAGATAAACACGGAATCGATCAGATGTGATCACATCTCTTTGTTGTCTCTGCTTTCTCACTGATTCTATAGGAAATAAAAATAAACTATGTTATTTGTAGTCTATCGGCGTAGTGCCGTAAATCCGGGCCGTATTCTCGCTGTAATAAATTTCTTTGCACAATAATGATCGTTGAACTTTGTCCTGTACCACTGCAAACCACTCCAGTGTTTCGTAATTGAAGCCTTACGTGACGACGCGCCGCAGCTGCCCGCAACTTTCTCTTGGAGTTTTCTGAACTTTATCTCAATCTAAGTTTGGGAAATGAAACTAGTTTTTATTGAAACCATTCCGGAAATCATGCATTTTTGTTGGACTTCTCCGGACTGTTATAAAACGATCTTTGTTATTCCAGACGTACAAAAACAAGCTTTAAGACTATTGGAATAATATCGAAAACAAATATTGAAATCTACATTGTAATGTAAATAACATGTCAGCCCTGCGATTCTGTAACTCGATGGTTGGCATTCGGAAAAGGTGGGAGCTTGTAGTTTATTGTTTATCAAAATGCCAAATCATAAAATGACTGCTTCACGACTGATTTGAGAGCGACCGCCTATGCGAAAACCGCTGTGTGAGTTCGAAAAGTGAGTTACAGAATCGCAGGGCAGTTTATAGAAAACACTTTTTTACCGGATTGAAGTTATGTATTATTATAAACTTATAATTATTGACATATTTTTCTTCAGCTGTGATACTTTTTGACATTCAACACCTATGTCTTCAGTCACCGTGACCACGCACGCTGTAAAGCACGCACGTCGGTTTTTTTTAAATAGTGTAAAATAATTATAAGTTTTTAATAATACACAACTTCAATCCGGTAAAAAAGTGTTTTCTTTAAATGTGTAAAATTTATGTTAATAAAAGACAATACTATGTCAGTTTATAAATTATTTGCCAAAAAGAACAGACTGGTGCCATTTTGAAGACTATTCGAGGATCGAAATTTTCGTATATCAATATAGCAAAGCAAAATCTCAAAGTACAAAGTAGTTTCATTTAGCGTCACAAAGGGTTTCAGTTTTAATGAAAGAACGATTTCACCGTGTCCGGCAAATTCTATTTTCAGTCGTTCAAGTATTATTAGTCCGAAATAAAAGTCGTTTATGAACAAAATACTCAGTAAAGTTTTTATGTAAATACTATGAAGGGATAGGCGTCTTATTCACAATTTGCAATACAATAGCTGAATTTTAGGGATGATTTTTCCTCTTCGCATAGTAAGCACGGTTTGGCCCATAAAAATATATTATTCAATTGGCTATTTACTGGATCCAAATCTAAAATGAAGGTACATATAAGGGATCAATAGGTAAATTTTCCGATTGTTGAATAATAAATATGCTCTCTGCACGTACGGGGTGGTAATAAAAATATCATAAGATTGAAGAAGGTGATTCTGTTAATAACTGTTCCATTCTATTTCTATTCTGTAAATAGAAGCTAAAACTATGCCGAACCTAGTAAAGTGCAAGGTCATCTACCTTTTTTCTCGAAGCCTACGTAACTTTTTTTTGGAGCGTAATGTCAATAGTAGAGTAGTCTCCGGATGTTGAAGTGAGATCTAATTACTTTTTGTGTCGTGGCAACATTTTACAAGAAAATAATTTTGGTGGGTTCATTTGCATAAAATATTAACTACGCTGCTAGAATCGATTATTGACAACTTGGTTTACGGGTAATCTACTACGTGATATAAATCTCTATTTTATCTAAGTTTCTGAGTTGCTAGTAAATAAAAATGGCGCTACAACCTTTTTAGGTCTGGGCCTCATATTTTTGAATCTGTTTCACGATCAATTTTTTTTATCTAATAGTAGGTGATCAGCCTCCTGTGCCTGACCCACGCCGTCGACTTTTTGTGTCTAAGACATGTCGGTTTCCTCACGATATTTCCTTCACCGTTCGAGCGAATTTTATATGCGCACATAGAAAGAAAGTCCATTGGTGCAAAGTCGGGGCGATCGAACCTACGACCTCAGTGACGAGAGTCGCACGCTGAAGCCGCTAGGCCAACACTCCTCACTGAGTTGCTACTATATATAATAAAATATTAGTTACTAATAGTCGAACGTAAGGAAATGTAATCTAAAATTTTCACTGTTGGTTACACTTATTAATATTCAAGGCTTAATTTAACGAAAGTTTTAACAGTCTCGGATAAAAGGGGTCTGTTTGAACGTCATGTAAAATAGGATTTTATCTTACATTATTTCCACATATCCGATTATCCTAATATTATATTGAAATGTTTGCAAAGTTTATTTAAATAAGGAATGAACTTAACAAGACTTTTTTACAAAAATAAACGTATTATTCTCATAAAGTTTAATGTTCTGTAATGGTTCAAATATGGAACGCAAAGTATTTTTAAAAATAAATATTTATATAATTAATGAAACCCCAGGTTCTCGTTACCTCAGATATCTGCTTTGTGATTTTTTTCTAGTCAAGTAGTTGATGAACCTTCTGTGCCTGATACACGCCGTCGACATTTTGGGTCAAAGGCATGCCGATTTTCTCACGATGTTTTCCTTTCCTGTGCGAGTGTTAACACACAACGTCCATTGGCGGGGTTCAAACGAGTGACGTGAGAGGCATACTTCTACTATGCCATCACTGCTCAGATAGTACTGTGTATGACTCCTCGGTTTGATTATAATTACTAAGTCTTTATTTATTTCCAACCTTACGAATTAAGTATTCACAATACTATTAAAATATATATATTATCTATATATATAAAAAGAAAATGGTGTTCGTTTGAGGCTCTTTCACGCTTAAACCACTGATCGTATCGACATGAAACTACCACCATTCGATGCAAAATTTTTCCTAGATGGTTTATGGCTATTTATTTTTTTAATTCCAACGTTCCTTCATTTTTTTATTTCTGTTTTACTTTTATGAAAAATTTTCCCGCTAATAAAAACAAAAGAGGCTTCCTAGAACCGCAAAACGTCAACATCTGTTAAAAACTCGATTTTCGAAATATTTCAATTTTCTTAGCGGGAAGTTAAAAAGAAGAATAATAAAAATATGAAAAAAAATAAAATAATGAAACATAAAATTTATTTTAATTCGTCCAGCAAAGCGGGCGCGAAACGGCTAGTATATATATATATATATATATATATATATATATAAAATTGAATTTAGAATGTAGGTATTATATAAAGTTTAGTGTTAGGTTAGGTCTTTAGTGTAGAGCTGGATCTTGGATATAGGCTTCCTTCAGCTACTTGAAACTTCCATAATTGTAGTAGTGCGTCACGCTCCGAAATCGTTTCATACTCCATTATGTTATTCTTAAATGTCTTCTTGATTAAGAAAAATACATATATTATCAATGAAATAGACGCAGGGTAATCAGAAGGAACTAAGGTAAACAATTTTTAATACATTAAAATTACGCGAGATAAAGTACCTTAACCAACTTAATACAGATGTTTATCTGTTTACCTAACCTAAAAAATTAGGCTATTTTTGGAGCTTTTATTTACGTATTATCAATTATTTAATATCATAGTTCCTTATTGTAGCAGTAATTAGAAAATTTATTTTAAATTATTCATAATAATATTAATTAAAAAAAACCACTAGAACATTTAAAAGTTTGGTCTTTATGCAGTGTTATATTTCAGCACTGTAAAAGTTTTAAAAATACTTCTCTTTGTAGTTGGACAATAATTAAAGTTCGGTTTCAAGACATAGTGACCACATAATACAAAATCCAATAATCGTCAAGAACCGGAAATCAAAGCTATAGGATATGGAAACTAAGGTTTATTTATCTATTCGGTATCCCTATCACAAACCCACAATTCTATCGTGATTTTTATAAGTGTAAGTTTTATACAAACATTTTTAAATTGAGTAATGTTGAGGCAGTTGAATTTCACTGTTCTTTTTATTTGTTCTAACTCCAATCACCCGGGGGAGATAGCTTTATAGAATCCACTGTATTTAAGTTCCTAGTTAATTTGTTTTTCCTATTTTAATTCAAAAACGTTTAAATAAGCTCGTCCGAAATTATTTTTCCTCTAGTTAAAAATACCACGCGACGAACTTAATCCCGTGGGGCAACGGGGTATGAGGCAAGGTGTTCTTACAAGGGATCTTTACCTTCCAATGCGAAACAATGATTGTTTCGATATGAATTTAATTACTACCGTTACGTTCATGTAAGTGTATTTCCAAAAGAATAAAGAGATAGTTATTATAAATAACGATTTACATAAAATAGATAAAGATCTAATATATAAAATTCTCGTGTCACAATGTTCGTTCCCATACTCCTCCGAAACGGCTCGATCGATTATTATGTTTTTTATATGCACATTAAGTAAGTCTGAGAATCGGCTACTATCTATCATTCAAACCACTAAGTGATAAGGGGTGTCCACCCCTTTTTTATTTTTTAGACAATTTTTTTTGTTTTTATTTTTTATATGATACAGCATACAAAAATACGTACAACCCTTAATTTTTATCTACCCTACGATCAACCCCTATTTTTTATTTAGTTTATATAGAGAAAAATTCACAGAACAACCTAAAAAGTTTTCATTCCGGAAAACCGAACAGTCTCTGGGGTAGCATAGCAAAATGTTCCATGTTAGTATAGTACTAAATGGTAGGCTAAGTAAAATCACATTTAGGAGAAACGAAGTTGGCGGGGGCAGCTAGTATTACATAAAAATATGAAACGGTTGCTGTTTTGAGCTGTCTTACTAGAGCACATCCTGTCCTTATTTCCAACTTCGTGTAAAAAACGTGGAATGTATCCTAGATTTTTCATAGACTACCTGAAATATGCATATATCTTATCCGCGTGGCATCTGTTCACGCCTAAATTCAGATTTTTCTGATTCTGTTTAATAAACATGCCATATTGCCTGTAGGACATTCAGCGTCGGTTTCATTTGTATTCTTTAATTGCCATTTTCGGCCGTCGAAGGTTTTATAATAATGTTTTCCGTCACAGTATAAGGCATATACGCACATAAACCCTTTTCTACCAAGCTTCGAACGGACGTTCTCAGGGTCTTGTTTGTTTTAACCACTTGACGAGATGGAATCCGACATCATAGATAGGCTAACACTACACAAATGTGCGTATCATGTTTAATTATAAATTAAACAAAGACCTTGAATATAAATGTCAGCGACGAATTATACACCTAATATTAACTACATATCCATAATGGTCTAATTAGTCGTTTAATATAATTGATGTAAGTTAAACGTTAATTTAATAAAAGTATTACCGTCACGGCATTTAATCTAGTAATGAAACCTACGTGACAAAAGTCGTTTTGAGCAATTCCCATGGCATTTTACGCCAACTGTCACGATTATCTACCGATTTCGGTGTCTTTTAATATAATAGTCACGAAAACTAGCCATAAATTTTGAAGTTGAAACTAACGTTAGAGACATTGACATGTATAGTATGTTTGAAAACTCTTTTTTAAGTATTTTATTTAGATTAATCAAGGCCAAAAGTAGACCAACAAAAGATTACTTCTAAGCCAACATTGAAAAATGTGCTATAGGTACCTTCTAAAAGTGAAAACGCTGACAAGGCCGAGCCCTCTGGCAATATGAGTTTCTATTCGGCGGTACCATTTAACAATAGATGAGCTCACTCCCCGTTGGCCCTTGTTGTACAAAAAAAAACGTGTGCGTTATGTACACGCGTTAGAAGTTATGCTCATTTGGCGTAACACGATAAAAATCTTTTCAAAAATTTAATCTTTCTCCTTATTCTAGGTTTGTAGAAAAAACGACACTAACAATAGAAAAAATTTACTCTCATAATTTTTCCCTAACGCACCAAAAGTAAAACTTAAAAAAAAACTAAAATGTCGAGTATAGCTAACTTTAGGGTGTCCATTTTTTGTGACGGTGTGCGTGCGCATTGTAAAAATTTACTCTCATCATTTTTCACTAATGCGCCAAAAGAAGTATAACTTCAAAAATGTAATATATTTTAAGCAAGTTATTCGGGGTTGGTATAAATTATAAAGATATTTAAAGACTTAATTACTTATATAAACTGCAATGGACTAAATAAATGGGGTGAGATGAGATTGGGATAAGTGTCGCGCCCGGTACGACGTCTGAATGCGAACTAACATAAGTGAATATAATAAAATATGTATAATGAAAATGAATGCACTAGCAAATCGTATTGCATGGTGTCGTTTACATTGAAATACCTGTACGGTTTTAAACCGTACACAGGTTATCCGTCTACTACTACTAGACGCACTAGACGCACTTGCGTTAAGCGATTATAACCTAGCGAAGAAGGGTGTTAATATACATGAAAGGTAACATTTCATTATTTCTTTGCAGACGGGCGATACTCTCGAACCCAGATGTCATCGGACATACACCGATTAAGGCGCTATTTGAAAATGACTTTTGGGGAACACCGCTCACTGATCCTGGGTCCCACGGCTCGTACAGACCGCTGTGCGTCGCAACGTATCGTCTCAATTACGCATTCAGCGGATTCAAACCCTGGAGTTACCATCTCCTCAATGTGTTCTTCCATTCGACGGCCACTGCACTTGTCGTGATAACAGCAAAGCGGCTGTTACCCACATATTGCATGAAAGTGGGGACTGTGGTTACCGGTTTGACCTTCGCCTCACATCCAATCCACACTGAAGCCGTCGCTGGAGTTGTGGGTAGAGCCGACCTGGCCGCATGCAACTTTTTTCTACTGAGCTTCCTCTTATACACGGAACATTTGAGAATCAGAAATAGGAGCCATCGTCGACAATGTAGGGACAGTTACAAACAAATTCTCACGCGACATCTGGACGCTGAAGATTTTCGTCTAAGTTGTCACGGACTCGTACAACAATTATTGATTAGTGTTAGGAAATTGTTGAAGGCTGGTAAATCTGGACCCCTGAAAGTGTTTAATGTGTGTGAAGTTAGCGTGGGGCCCGTGCAACTCAATAAGTGTCATTGTAACGGGTGTGCAAGTGAAGATACAGGTGAATTCTTACAATGGTGCACTTTAGTGGGGACACTTTTGTTCGCGACTGCTGCGACGTTGTGCAAGGAGCCGGCTATTATGGTGGTGCCTCTTTGCATAATATACGACTTCTTGAGAGATATTCGACAGGACGAGACGTTTTCAAAGGTAAGATGTAAAATTCTCTTTTATAGATATTAGATTTACGTTCCGGGGATATTGGATGTATTATTTGACTAAAAGGTGTCATAAAACCATTTGATATCGTATATCACGGTTCGAAATTGAAGGGTTTTTGTTTCGGGGTTTAAAGGTCGGGATATGGATATCAACTTTTATTCCCTTTGAGACCTACTTTGTGTAATATGATATACTAAGTATTTTATATATTTTGCACCCGCTACTTTCCTTTTACTATATACGGAGATTATACTATAGTATAGTAGTATATAAAATAGGTTATATTATATACTATTCAGAGTAGTGTAGGCCTAGTGGCTTCAGCGTGCGACTCTCATCCCTTAGGTCGTAGATTCGATTCCCGGCTGTGCACCAATGGACTTTCTTTCTATGTGCGCATTTAACATTGGCTGTAACGGTGAAGGAAAACATAGTAAGGAAACCACCGTGTCTTAGACCTGAAAAACCGACGTGTGTCAGGCACAGGAGGCTGATCACCTACTTGCCTATTAGATTGACAAATGATCATGAAACATATAGAGAAATCGGAGGCCCAGACCTAAAAAAGGTTGTAGCGCCACTGATTTATTTTTAATATAAAATATACTCATATCTATACAGATACTTGCACATATTATAATAGTGTACTACACATTTAAATAAAACTTCTTTATCGACTATAAACGCAATCTCTCGCTGTTCACGATTGGTCTTAAAACTCGAACCTTAATGATGTAATAAATTTCGCGTTAAATAAATATGGCATGTTATATATAAAATTGCATAAAGGTATTATCACTAATACCATTCGGGAACTATTAGCGAAACGGAACTACCTTCATAATCCTTCTAATCCAATTTGTATCTCTGAACGTCTTGATTGTTTTGAAGTCGTGGTTAGAAGTTTGATTAGATGACGGCTGCTAAAGTTCTCTTATTTATCTGTAAATAACCTGACAATTCGTTACAATTAAAGTAAATCTGATTTAGTAATTTAATGAATTTATAATAGCTTAATAGAATAATACCTGTCTACTTGAAATAGCGATTTGGATTGCTATATAAATATATACCCCGTCAACCTGGTATACACGGGCAATCAAAGGCTGAGCATAGATGTTATCAAGTCTTATCATATTAAATTCAAAATAATATTATATATATTTCGATAATGTTAATTCACTCGTTGAGTTATTCTACAACTGATAGGCTAAAGATATCAGAACAAACAGCACTGAAATTAGTACCAACCAAATCATTCCACTATCGCTTAGTCTTTTTTTAACTATTGTTCTGGATACAAGTCAATTAGCTAAACTACTTTTTTTATAATTATCGAAATTGGGTTGCCAGTAAAAAAAACAAAATAAATAATATAAAACCTTCAGGCAACACCAAGAGCATTAAAAAAGGACAGGTATATAATTAAATTAAATTTTTGGACATGGATATGCAGATGATATTACGTGGGTCTCGCTTAATGAGAATTTCTACCATATTTGTAAAATTAATTAACTGCCCGTTGAAGTACTTAGAATGTAAAGTATATTTATCCAACTGACCTAAAAAGAAAGGTTTAAGCATAATATTTGTTGAATAAAAATAAATTTTACTAATTTAATTTTGTACTCCACCAAAAGCATTTCGTTACACGTTTCATATTTCGCATTAACGACAATTGACGATTATTTAAATGATTGATTTGCTCCAGTTCAGAGAGAGTTTCTTGCCAGTGTTTCTTGCCCACCCTACGCTCTACGCCCTTGACTTGCGATCTGGTAGTAAATGTAATTTAGAATCAATGTAAATTCTATATTGCTTTCTGATATTTTTGTCTTTTTGTTTCTTTAGTTTTTTCTATTATATCTAACAAAACACAAAACTCTTTAACAAATGCAAATAAACATATCATAATTTAAAATAACAGTTTTAATCAACAGTCAATCAGCAGGTTGATACGTTGATGTATAATGTATGTGCGTGTTCTTCCTACCATAATGTAAGTGCGTGCTCCTATTTCACCATGTCTACTGCTGATAAAGGACAAATCTTTGTTTTTTTTATGATTAATTAACTATTCATTATTTAATGTCACGTGGAACATGGTGTAATGGTTGCAGCTCCTTACAAACATTTTGTAAAACAAAACACTTGGTGATTAAAAAGAATGGCGTAGAGTTTATTGCCAGTTCTTCTCTCCTGTTCTACGCCTTTGATTTGAGAAATGGCAGTAAATGTAAAATTGAAAGAATTTAAGATGTATGTGTACCTACATTGTGTTACCTAAATTAATGATTTTGAATTTGAATGATTATGATAATTTCTAAGTTATTATGAGTAATTCTGTGTTTGTTTTCTCTGTTTAATATGCCTACGCATGGGTTCTCAACTAGAGTATTAGTTCAACCGAGTCAACAATCTTGTTCAAATAAGGACCGTTTCTTGTTGGGTAGGGTAAATGCTACCGCTTTCGCATGTTAAGTATCTTAGGGTAGAGAAATTAGTCCAAACGTCAAAGTGTAATACAATATAATTATAGCCAGTGTTAAGTAGTAGATCGGTTGGAAGATATTTATAGAAACAATAGTGGTACTGTTTTACGTAATTATTTTACAATACTACACTATCTATTTTTTATTTAACATTTCCTTAATGAAATAATTAGGAAGGAAACGGGCGCAATCGCGTTCAAGCAATCTCTTCCAGGCACCAAACAAGCACTGAAAGGAAAAATAAATTATGTAACAAAAACTACAACTTGTATCACTAGAAATAACTATCGAGAAAACATTAACAAATTGGATGATGAAAAATCGCTTGATGGGTCATAATAATTAATTTTAATGTTCCAATTAACACTCCATATACGATGTTTGTTCGATTGTGAATACTGAAGCCATTATAACCCAGATTAAGTGGGCGAAAGATTGCCATTAAATGAAGCATTACACTGCGCAAGCAATTAATACATGAAAGCATTTTTATACTTGTTACTTATACTACATATATATCATACGGTCCCGTTGCTAATTGGATTTCAATTGATACATTTTGCACAATTTTGAAAAAACTTTTTTAGGTCTGGGCCTCAGATTTCTGTATTTGCTTCATGATTAAGCAAGCAAGCAAGTAGGTGATCAGCTTTCTGTGCTTGACACACGCTTGGGCTCATGATGTTTTCCTTCACCGTACCGTACCGTCATAGATTAAAGTTCATTGGCGCACAGCACATAGAACCTACAATATCAGGGATTAGAATCGCACGCTGAGGCTACTAACCTATACATACAAAGAAAGTTTAAGAATTAATACAATACTTACTAAAGCAATACTTGTTTTGGTTTGGCATCATTTGACAAACTGATGTATTGAATTGAATGGAAGACTTATGTCCTAACAAAAGATAATCACTTATGTTTAATATGGCTTTTGCCACATGAGAGATTTTCACAATTAATATACTAAATAAGATTAATCGAGTATGGTAATGATCAATTTAGTAAAGAAAATGGTGGTTTATATGTAAAATAATATTGTGTCATACTATAAAACTTTGAAGAATTTATTCGTCTTGATATTCCAAAGGAAGTTCCTTGTTATAGACGCTCGTTTGGTAGAACTATGCCAATGACTTTTTATTTTCTTCGCATCTGTGAATACTTTAGGTTCGACCTTATTCAACATACAATGGCCCAATAGTAGCGTTTTATTGCCAAAGCTTTCGCAAGTTTATGCCATCTCATGCAATAAAGTGATAAAACAGTTAGCTTCAACGTTACCAAACTGTATATCGCACAAATAAAACAAACATCAAAACACAAAGTTTCTGAATGTTTTGTTATTTTTACGGTCAAGTATAGGTAATGATGTTTAGTGAATAAAAGTTATTTAAAGGTCTTAAATAACTAACTAACCCCGCTGGCTCCGTGACCCAACAAGTGTCTTGGTCTCCCAAATGACAATCTTCCTGTCCTGTGCCATCTCTCCCCCTGCCAAATGCCGGAGCAGGTCCTCCACTCCCCAGCGGTACCTAGACCAACCTACTGGACTCCGACCACTGGCCTTCTTCACCGCTCGATCTTGGCCCATGCACTCAAGTTACCCCAGTAAACGATAAAGTCGATAGCTATTTCTTAATTATAAATTTAATTAAAATTTGACTAGTATAAAATATTTCTATTCAATCCTTAGTTGAAAGGACCTCTTCACGAGTCTTTTCCAGACTATTCCATTTTCCTCTATCTTTCGCCAAGTCTATCTAAAATTCTCTCTCTGATTGGTCACATTTTGAATAATATTAAAAAAAGAAATGAACAATAGTTTGTTACTTAATATGAACCTATTTTTTGTAAATTGTCTCTTCACTAAGGCATCTTTGAACATTAACTAATAAGTAAGTCTAACTAACTTGACTAATAAATAATAAAGCTATTTAAGCCCTTTGGAGTAGAAACTCTTGTGCCGTGGGGTTCAAGTGTACACTGTACATGAGTTAATTAAAGATTTAAGTTGGCGCCTGGTAGATATAGGTATATACCCTAGTACCGCTGACCCCAGAACAAGAAGTATCGCAATACACAGGATAATAGGAAAGGAAGGAAGGAAATACTGCCACCTTTAAAGGTAAAACTGCCACATTGACCAAAGGGACGTACACAATGGCAGATGCACAGAAGGAATTCAAAACCACGACAGGATTGAATGTCGTGCCACTAATTTTCGATATAATTTTTTCTCAAAAAACTGTTTTAAACATGTACCATGTACGACTAATTGTTATCTAATTACCCACAACACAGGGACTCCCTAGTGTGGGGACTAGCGATATATGGATTTTGTCACAAATATTTTGCCATAAATAAAGTTTTTATTTATTTTAACATCCCCTGACTATATTGTACGTTACTCATAATAATTGTAGCTTTGCCTAAATTAGTATCGATTCGGGAGGGCTTGCTCACAGCTCATTTACTCTGCATAAAATTAGGACCTCGCGGGTGGCCGATATTTCTCCTATCTTGAATACTAAAGCTCTGTAGCTTTCAACATTAAATTAACATTTGGGCTTTTTCTCGTCTCACCCGGCACTCGTCCCGAGTATATTTCAGTGGTCGCGTAATTTGTGGCTCGTAAATGTTCTGAAATTGGTCATCCCTTTGGTTGAGGTGAATTTATGACCTCCTCGGTCGGCCTGTCGAAAGGGGAATTAATAAGGCCCCCCTAATGGTGAAACGTACCCTTACCATCAATTTGAATGTCCCAAGATTGCCCTGGACCAGTAAAACGGGCGTCTGCCTGTGAAATATATCACTCGAGCTATTTTTCATGTTATCCGAGTAAATTGAATTCTTTTGTTGCAAAGAGCTTAAAAAGATTCTCAATTTGTGTACAAAACGTCTTTTATACGTGCTAGTATAAAACATATCTCTTTAGATAATATGAAACGATATAATGATAATAAACCACGCTGTGTTTTATTTTATTGATAAAAGCTTGCCAACGCCCGGCACACAGATACATTGATAAAAGAACCACAATATACAATTTTTAATGTGACAAGCTTATAGGCATACATGACGCGAAGAGATAATTCAAATATTAAACAAAACAATTAAAATTACTAAAACTAAACGAACATCGATTTCAAAGTGTGAAGGGAGAAACTATAGATATCCAGACCTAGCTCGTTTTGTGATTGCATAAGAAACATTGAATGCAGCAAGATATCTCGTACACGTTATTAAATTTTAAATGCAGTAGTCATACTTCAAATCAAAAGTCCATATGGAAATTCACTTAAATTTGAATTTCGAATAGAAGTATGTTAAGTATTTAATATATCTGTATAACCCAATGCTTCAGTGAAATTTGACTAAAGATTTCATATACCTTACAATTCTTTACATGCGTGCGCTAACGTTGAATGAACCGTGTTCGTGAATAGATGTCAAAGAGATGCAGCTTGTGAAATGAAACTTGATTTTTAAATGAAACAAAAATGTCTCTTTGAAAACTCGATGGCGTACGACATCGAGGAAGGACGTTTATTAACGGCTGTGTTTCTGCGCTGCTCGTTTCCGCTCTTTTGTGATTGCTCACGCCATCTTTGAATGGGAACATACGTGGACGACCGACCTTTTAGAGTATTAAAGTGCTTTGTGGTTAGTTACATCTTGGGGAGCGTGAATGACACATATAAACAAATGAATGCTACTTAGTGTACGTGAAGAGAGTGCTTGAATAATAATGATATTGGCAATTATTATGTGATTTGTAATGATTGCAGCTACTTATACTTACTTATGTTGTAAAAACAAAAGATTGGCGAACAAAAACAGTAGCGAAGTGTGTCTTGTACTACTGTACGTTCTTCTCATCAGTTCTACGCTATGAATTTGGAATTTTATATATAAATTACATTATTACCTACATAAACAAATATTATTTTTATAAAATAATGTTATACTTTATTAAGCTAATGATGATAATGTTACTTTATGGGCATCAAGATTGACCCGATTAACCTTGCAAACTTATAAAATAGCGTATAAACTATTTCTATACCATAAACAATATAAAACAAATATTTTTTCAACTGTTTTAAATGTTAAAAATTGTCCTATTGTGTTACTACTACATGAATTATTTCTTTTAATATCCTAGCATTGTAGGCAAATGTAAGGAAAAGTACTAAAATGTACACAATAACATTTATTCGTATTTAGCTAATTCCAAAAGAAATGCGGCATAAAGGTCTATAAATTTTGTCAATAGCTATTATACGACTGTGTTGGGGTGCGAAAATATGGAAGCATGGGGGACTTCACAGCTCTTTGATTTAGGGCAGCCAAAAGATAGTGAATAAATGGAATTGACGCGAGATTTTATACATGATTAGAATGTATTAGAACTAAAAAGAGATATGTTATTCGTTTCCAACACACAAATATAGAGTACTTACAATATTTATACATACTAACAATAATAAAAAACAGAATATTAAAACAAATTTTTAAAGTTTAATCCCTGTGGCAGTGTACCTTGCCTTTAGGTCAAATATTATATCTAATAATCTTAATCAACTTCTTAAAACAAAAACTTGCATCGGATTTTATAGATTATTCAGCAATATATACTCCGATTCCTGAAGGTTTAGGATTTTTAATGTAATAGGAGGCAAACGGGCAGGAGGCTAAGTGATACCGCCGCCCATGGACGCTCCCATTCCCATAAGACATCACTTTTAAGAATTTGTACGCTCTTTTCTTGAAGGACCCTAAGTCGAATTGGTTCGAAATACTTCAGTGGGCAGTTTGTTCCACACAGTGATGGTGTGCGGCAACGCTCAGTTGTGGAACGACAAACGTCGAGGTTATACGGATGGTATTTTGTATTCTTCCTTGACGTCCGATGATGAAACTCAGCTGCAGGCATAAGTCCGACCAACTCCTCTGAACACTCTCCATGGTAAATGCAGTAGAAGATGCAGAAATATTATGTTCTTGCTAGTAGGTGCATAAATACTTGACAATGATAGAACTATTTATATTTTTGTTAGATAATTTACATTAGTAGGTAATAAAATAATTGCGTGATGCTATATTCAACTTGTCTTGAGATATTAAGATTTTTGTGATAAAAATAAAATTATTATAAGAACAATCTATATAACATTATTGAATAAACTTTAAATATTCAGTTTAATAATTATAAAACTAAAACATAGCTAATAACTGATGAAATACATATGAAAAACAGTTTAATTAAAATGACGTTGACCAATTTTGATTCTCATATTTGATAGTTGTGGTTGCACTTCCTGGAATACTTGAAATTGTTGTATTTTCAATACAATTCAGTTCATATTTATATAACGCGTATATATGTCCCGAATTTATTTGAGCCTTTTAGAATCTTTGTGTCAAATGACATGCAAGGACGAATACTTTGTGTCTCATCCAAAGTTTTACATCCATGTAGTACACAGCTGGCAGTAATCCGAGCGGACGTAACTATACAGAATCCAGCGTAACTAAATAGAAAATTCCATTATTCTTTCCAAGATATGGCCTAATGCTTTTTTAGTTTTGCCATTGGTTTATACAGAGCCTGGAAAATCAAAACCTATTAAAATTTATTAAACAATCCATCCTCTTAAATTAATCATTTTATAGTGTTATAGCTACTTTCTCTTTGTATTAAACAATGTGTCAGAAAGAGACAAATGAGTATTTATAGCTAAAGATCCGGACGTAAGGTTGAATGAAGGTCACGCGTTGGCTACGCGAAGTATTTTTTTTATTTAATTTTGATAATTTTGAAAATATTCATAATATTGAGTCAAGTTTATATAAAATAACAACCAAAAACAATATATAATTCATATTACCATAACATACCATATTACAAGAAATAAATTAAGTTTGTTTTATATTTGACATAACTTAGCAATTTTGCTTAGTTTGAATCTCTTCAAAAAAATTTTTTTAACTAAAAGTTTTAAAATTTCAATGCGATAATAAATCCGATTTAATCCAGAACAATTTATTACTCAAATTCAACTGTGAACTATAGTAAAATAATGTAATCAAGTAATTTAAGTTGATATGTCCTGTGTGACCTAGTTAACGGTGAAAAGCTGCGTCGTGTGAAAAGTCAATAAAGTTGGAAGCTTTTAACTACAACAAATAATTATGACTTAGCATATCATTCAAATGTCTTATAAAGCAAGAATATAGCTCTTTTAAGCTGCATAGTAAAAATAAAAGTATAAGTTTATGGGACTTTCTTCTTTCCATCCGTGCATTTATGGAATTTTCTTCCTATGTGCACAATTCACAGTGCTCGGTCGGTAAAGATTTTCATTTATTTAAAAAGCTTTGCCAACGGGGATTTTAATAAAAGCTTACATACAGGAATACACAAAAATAATCGTACATCCTTTAACATGAATTCTTACAAACTAAATGTGTGATATATAGTAAGATATAGGTATTATAAAATTTTGGAAAATATAGCTTTAGGTAGAGAAAAGAAACGTGAAAGAGAAAAGATCAGCAGCATAAATAAGGGGTCTACCCGCATAGCAATGTTGGCCTAGTAGTTTCAACGTTAGACTCTCATACCTGGGGTCATATGTTCGGTCTCCTTGCACAAATGGATTTTCTCTATATGCGCATTTAACACTCGCTTTTGTGTGAAAACCTGGCATGCCTTTTCCGATAAAGTCGAGGGTGTCTGTCAGTCACATAAGGTTGATCCCCTACCTACTTGCCTTTTAGAAATATTCACGGAACAAACACAGAAATCTGAGGCCCAGACCTAAAAGGTTGTAGCGCCATTGGTATATATTTGAAACGTATTTTAATAATATTTTTCAAAACCTTAATGTTTAATAAAAAATTAACAAGAAATTGTAAAATCAACGAGTTTATAAGCTGTATATTTCTATTTATTTGAAGGTTATTCATGCTTAGCATCGTATTAGACGCCGGCAGAATTTTAATTATTCAAAAATCCATTTCCATACTTAAGCATGCCAAGTGTTTATATTGAGCTTGTTATGAAACCATCGAACTGAAATGAGCACGCTTTATTAAGCCCTTCAGCTTCCAGCCTTACCTTAACCTTAATGTGTACCGTATTACCTCAAGGCTTTATTTAAATAAAACGGGTCGTTATTATAACGCCTACTTCCTGCAAATACTTTTATGTTACTGCATCATCTGTAGACACAGTTTCCAGTTTAGATTCGGTTTCTATATGTTCAAATAGCACGAGGTAAATACGATTTAGGAGTGGTACGTGACGTGAAATCTACCATTCGTAACAGTGTCTAGCTGGCAATTAGAAGTTAGGGTGAGTACTTTGACTCCCAGCTAAAGAAATTGGTTTGTACACATGCATGAAATCCCCTAATTGATTTTTATAGGTACTAAGATATAATTATTTAGCTATCCCCTTCAATTAACCGCGTTAATTCGATCTTATAGTGATAATATATAGCCTGCCATTATAATTAGAATCTCTGGTCTTCCGTAATAGCTCATTCACTTTTAGATTATGACATAAAAAGTTTTATTAAGCATACGGACAGCACCTGATGTTAAGTGATACCGCCACCCATGGACACTCTCATGTGTCCGAGGGCTCGTGAGGGTTCGTGAGTGCGTTGCCGGCATTTAAGAATTGGTACGCTCTTTTCTTAAACAACTCTAAGTCAAATTGGTTCGGAAAAACTTCAGTGGGTAGCTGGTTCCACATAGTGGTGGTGCGCGGCAAAAACTGCCTTAAAAACGCTCAGTTGTGGAACGACTTCCGACTGGCTCGACGTCCGATGATGAAACTCAGCTACAGGTATTAATCCGGACACCTCCTTTAACAGATTTTTTTAAACCTTGCTCTGACAATAACGAACATAATACTATTCAATTTTGTGTAGCCAATTGAAAGTTATGCGCGTTTTTACTTATACAGATTTTCATACTTCATTATAGGCCATTAGAAGGTGACACCTTATAATTACATATAGTACGTATATGCTAATTAACATAGTGCCGTGTTAGCGTTCAACCCTTTGAACTTGCTAATTTGTGTTTTACTTTGTCATTACATTATCCAATAACGTGAGGGATTTAATAAATATAGCCTTCGTAACTTTGTCTTTAGTAAACCCTTAGTGGGGAGTGATAATGAAGGCTTTTGTTGTTACTAGATTAACAAAATTCATAAGAAGTGTTTTATATCTAAAATGGTACTTACTGTGCTACTACTGAGCTGAGCTCTTAATTAATGTAAGAAAGTGCCACCAGAATCATAATATAAAGAAATAACGATTAATATGTAATGTAGAGCAGTGTTGGCCTAGTGGCTTCAGCGTGCGACTCTCATACCTGAGGTCGTAAGGTTCGATCCCCGGCTGTGCACCAATGGACTTTATTTCTATGTGCGCATTTAACATTTGCTCGAACGGTGAAGGAAACCGACATGTCTTAGACACAAAAAGTCGACGGCGTATGTCAGGCACTGGAGGCTGATCACCTACTTGCCTATTAGATTTAAAAAAATGATCATGAAAGAGATTCAGAAATCTGAGGCTAATACCTAAAGAGGTGGTAGCGCCACTGATTTAATTTTATTTTATGTAATGTATTGTATTTAGACATAGACATAACATTTATTACTAACAAAAACACACACACAGAACCACACATAATAACAATATTATGTTAGCTGTGGTTGTAATTGGCCCTGGCTCAGCATTATGCTGTGGAGCAGACTGGTCCACAGCGCTGGTCATTCTGCCAGAGACCACAGCAGCTAGTACTAGCTATTAGTGCGCCTCAGTCACAAAAAAAGAAAAAGATTGTAATAAATATATATTTATTACAATTTATACTTAGTATAAAAACAAAAACAAATATTAGCAAAAGTTAGCAGTGGAAGTTATGAAGTCTCTGTGTAAAAGTGTACAGTAAATAAAATAATTAAAATAATAAAACGGGCATACTCCGCTAATAATATGTTTATTAAAGCACCCATTAAATTTTAATTTGATAGAAACGTCTTATAAAAGTTAGAAAATACAATATCCTAAAGAGGGTTTCAATTAATGTAAAATCTTTAGCGTCGCATAGAGGGCGCTGATCATAATTTTGTGACTTCAAATGGATTTCGAGTTAAATTACATCCGATATCATTGGCTGAAAACGCGTAATCGTCCAATTGCTGAGCTATATGAGATGAGTTTGCAACCAAATTCAATATTCGAAATCTATACGGAGATGATATCAGAAAAACAGACCAACCTCGAACCGAATATTTAAAACAATAATTTAATTGAAAACCACGGAAGATATACCTCTCAATATTGATGCATTGTGCCAGCTTTGAATCTAAAAAAACTATGTTATATCAAAATTCAAGTGCATATTGTTCTATGGGTATTGTTGTATAGAGTTTTATAGTCCTTTTATAATATTTCGGCGATTCAATTAATTGGATGCACTATGCTCTGCGCTCTATCAAATATGCACAAGGGCCGCGTACTTCACAGGCGAGCTGAATTGTTGTACATGAAGCCAACTGATGTGAATTAAAAATGAATACCTATTTGGAAAGTCGGCACTTCGTGAATATGGGATTTTTTAAACAAAAGCGGAACGTTTACAGCGCCCTGGTTAAACATAAATTATGAAGTTATAAAACAAAAGGCTTTCATGTATTAAAACATTGCTATCTATTGTTTTATAGATAAATAATATTTTCTGTCTCATCATTGGTTTGATTTGATGATTGATTAGATCATGGTTTAAGATTCTTATCCCAGGCTTAAAAGTATGCAAAAAGTCTATGAAAGGTTGTGAGGAAGCTAGCGGTGTTTTAACACCCCTGTGTCTTATAAAGTTATCGGTTCACGGAATCGGTCTAAAGAATATATATCTCTGATGATAGGTTATGCGTGAAGTGGCATTCGAATGAAATAATCTATCTATATAAAAATAAATTGCTGTTTGTTTGTCTCGTTAAAACTTGAGAATGGCTGGACCGATTTGGCTAATTATGATCTCGAATGTTTGTGTGAAGTTCAGGGAAGGTTTAAATGGGAAACATAAATAATAAGTAAAGAAAAATTCTAAAATCGGCAAATTGAATTTTCCAATACAAACTGTTCCTAGCTAGAAACTATTAGATGTCTTTTTGTTTTTTAAGAATAAAAAATTGTTACTTGGTTGTCATATTATAGGTATTTATGAGGCCCGATCTCTTTGGTTTGCTTTAAAAAATAGTGTTAAGTTCAGACACAAATATCATATGTAGGTGATACTTAGTTCACCGGGTCATCTAGTAAATAATATTTTAATTAAAGTGTAAAGCGAGCCGGAGAAGACATAAGGACTATGTGTATGAAATTATCATTTATGTATTTTCAGTTTGCAGTGGAAAAAATTGATGTCAATACGTCATGGGCAAATGGTTAAAACGAATGTAAATAGTAGTTTCCTTAATCAATAAGTCAATAAAAGCCTTAAGAAATAATAATTTTCTCGAGCAAACACTATAGTTTAACATAAAATACAATGGTGCTTTAATCTATTATGCCGAGTAATTGAAAATGTGCTTCGAAAGAGAATTCTTTAGTGTTCGTAGGGGATCCGAAATTTCTTTAAAAGAATTTATTTAACAGCTTTGACCTTCCATAAAGGACTTCGAAATCGTTTTACGATAATGAAATTAAAAGCGTGTTGTTCTAAAATAACTTTCCAATTAATCGATGTTAAATTAATGTGATGGACTAAATAATCTATTAGATCCTGGCTACGGTTTTAATTAAAACAAGTAGTTTAATATAAAAATCGGGGAAATTAGGAATTGCGGCAATCACTAAAGACTAAACAGCGAAAACATACATATACCATGATTTTAATTTTATTTTAAATAAAAACCTACTACTACTAACTTGCTATCCGAGTGTTGGTCCTACGAGCCGGAAGTTAGAACTGGACGCATTTATTTAAGCTTCATTCGATGTATAGACGCTTCTCAGTTCCATAATTTTTGTATATGCGTATAACAAACGACATATAAACATGCCTTATATAGTAAAACGGGAGGTAGAGGTTATGGGTCATAATATATTCTGACAAAGTTCAAGAGTTCGTTTAGTGCTATAATTAGTATTTGTGTTATGTAGTGTTTAGTTAAATAAAGGTTTTATATTTTAAAACTATTTTTCTGCCCCAATATTAAAATAATAATTAGTACTCGCTAAGAAGAATTCTCACTCTTTAAGATGAGATTACTACGAGGTTCGCTTGATACTCACTGCATATGTGTAATGTAATATATTAAGTACTTAGTGTTACGAGCTAGGGGATCGGATAGAAACGCCGTAGATTTCTTCAAGGGTTTATTTTCTAATTAAATTAACGAGGAATTTGTTAACACTAAAAACTGGAAATTACGCACAAAAATTCACTAAATACACACACAAAATACTGTCACTAATTACTCTAATAACACGCACTTCACACAGTACTTGTAACTTGTATTCACTTTTCTTCAATGTATTCGCACTTTGTCACTCCGGTGTTTATCGCTTGGTATCGCATTCAAAACTGAACTAACTGGTCGCGTTTCGGCTCGCTTATATATCCCTGGGAGCGATGTTCGAGAACTCTCTAGGCGGCAGCGCAACTGAGTAGAGATCGCACAATTCTAGAACGTGCGTACTAGCTATCTCTTTCGCACATTGCTCCGTCCTTGTCGTACGGCGTTCTAGAGTGCTCGGTCTAGCTTCGAGAAGGTTCCGATCTTCCCTCTCTCTCGCGTATCATTCCGTCCTTGTCACACACCTAGAAAATTCGTTCTAGAACATTCCTTCATCAAAGGGGTATAACCAGGCCTGAAAACGCCTGAAAACGGGTTTCCTGAAAAGTGTACCGTTCGACTACACGTGTTCCGAAACGGCCTGAAAACTAAGGTAACATCATGTAAATAACTATTTTCTAATATGTGATTGACCCTCTCCTGAAACGGTCAGAAATCACATTTCAGCCTGCTGAAAACTTCTCTAAGTAGTGGAAAAAATCAAGAAACATTGCAGTCGACCCGTCTTCGTAACAATAGTATACATATTGATGTGTAAGCAAATAGAAATATTATTCTTGTTATTTATTATTTTGGCACATCCGAGTTGTCTTTTCTATATATAATAGCACCTTAATATAATAAAAATTACACTCAACATGAGAAGATAATAATATAAATATCTGTTTGATGAACTGTTAAGACCCAGACGTAAAAAATACAATACAGAAGTTTAAAACTAAACAAACATTACACGAAAAGGGTTTATTGATACAATATTGTTATTGTTTTTTTTAACTGTATTACTCTTCGTGGCCTGCAAGGCTGTAGGCAGAGGAATCCACAATTAAATGGCAGTCACGGTATAGGAGAAGTGTATCACCTGAAAGTTTTGTAACAACATTAAAGCAAGCTTTTATAAGTCTTAATTTAATCGATATAAAATGTTTTCCTTGCCTAAATAAGTGAATTTATTATAGAACGTTTTATAGGCGTCCCAAGCGCCTTAATCTAAAATCGATAGAGGCGACGTCGAACAAACTTTGACTAGTAGCTACACCTTGAGGGCGGAAGTAGAGCCTTTCTGCACCTGGCTTTATGTCGTACTCTGAAACTATTGAGAAAAATCACCCTTTCTTTCCCCATGTTTTATGGTTCTACCCTTCTTGATAAAATCGTAATTTTGAGGTATGTTCACGGAAACTTTGTTGACACTTTATGGAATAACTTGGGTTTACAATATTTTATGGATTTTCATCAAGTTATACTGCAGTATTTAAGCTCGGTATTCAAGTTAATATTAGTATATAGTATCATAATGCAATTATTTTTATATGTGCTGTTTAAGCACTAATGTACATGGAAAGGTTATGTTAGTAAATACGGGTATTTATATAGTAAATAAAGTTTAGGGAAAAGTATAAAAAAAAGTATTATATAATATACACATTACACATACATAATATAATAGCAGACTAAATTATGAGGGCATATCATGTAACTAATAAAATATGAATCATATCTATAATCAATAAGTCCCTAATCCTATATTCTTAAAAGATAGAAATATTATTGGGTGCCAAAGTCGGATTGTCACAACTAGAAATATGGGTCATTCAGAAATCTTATTACTTATTGAATAGCTCATAGGGAGAAGTTGACCTATTCAGTTTCTACGTTAGTATTGGCAGAGTGTAGGCAATTTAATAAAAAATTACTTCTTAAGTATTGCAGACTTTTCGCGACCGTTAATCTAAGATGAATTAATGATATGAGCCGATACATATTAAGATTAATGTTTAAAAATGAAAAAATAATTTTAAAATTTAATGTTTAAAAATTAAAAAAAGCTGTCAAAAGAGATAAAGTTCTATTTCTTTTGACAGCTTAAACAGAAAGCTCTTCTTGTTTTCTGTAATTAATTACTTTTTAAATATATATCTTATATTAGTCTCTATAATAGTACTCGCGTTATAAACGAATAACTAGAACACATTAATTCTAAAGTCTTCGTATATAATTTTCATTATTTCATTCTGCCATGACCACATATATTTAGTTCATAGAATTACACCAGAAATCATGAATAACATAACCACAAATTAATCAATTTATTGTTAAATTAGGTGTTATAAACGGTCAGAAGAATAATTTAGCAATGCGGCTTATGAAACTAAATACATATTATTCAATCATATGAATGAATGAGAATAATTTCCATAGCATAACTATGTTTTCGGTTTTATAAGACTTATTCAGAGATTAGCTGCGTAATGTCTATTCCATTTTGTTTACTGACAAGTAGTCATAGTTCATCGGAATTCGAATCCAAGACCTCCGACATCGTATCTCATACTATTTACCGGATAAAACTGTAAGGAAATTACTGTCCTAAGCCATTGTTTTCTTCATCGGTATTAAATCAGTGAAACATGATTACTAAACGTACTAATAAACTCTTGTTTAAATGCCACAAGATCTTGCACACATACAATCGTAGCAGCGAAGTGCAAGTATTATCTAGAAATTCAAATCACACATTCTGAATCTAATTGGCTAAGGCTTGATCATGGTATCTAGAAATAACTACTTCACTTAAAAATGTAAACACGGTCGGAAAAACTTAAAGTATTTTTGGTTTAAGTTTTGCCTGGAATATTTATGTCAGACCAGCGGTAGTACTCTGTAACTTACACTGTTCTGACACTGATGGCGCAATCTAGAGATAGGGCGGTACCAAAGCTCAATATTGTAGCCAGGATCATAAACGCTACCGAGAGTTACATAGTACCAATGCATCGGGCGTTCTTTAACCTAACTAGTCTAATAAAATTTAATATTATAAAATTTTGATGCAAAGAAAGTGGATTGTCAATCAAAACCTTATACTTTGTAGATGTTGTGAAAATCGTTTATTCACGTTTAAAGAAGTCACCGATATCAGCAGTCTTGAACGGAAAATGCAGTGCATTTTCAATCTACTTTTAGTATTTTTAAGAGTCTGAAAAAGTTCTTACATTTCAGTCGACGGAGACTTGAAAGAAATTGTGTTATCGCTTTAATAAGTGTTTTCATAAATAAGTCTAAAACGCTGTTGTAAGATGCGATAACATTTACATCATTTTACCAATGTATGAATCATAATATGACATAGATAGCAATTGAAGGTGTTAGAAAAACTAAAATTTATCGAATAATATTTGCACATTTTTATAATTACAACAGTAAAGGCTGTATTCAACGCTAAAATCGTTCGCTAAACCCCAGTTATATATGGAAAGCAATGGATATTTAATTTCTTTCCTTTTCTATCTTTTGCGATAAAATTTTTTTTATTAGAAAAACGACTGTCAGTTCTGCTCCTTATATCTTATGTCTATAAGGGTAAAACAGAAAGCGTATGAGGCCATTACTAAAAGGTTGTAGCACCAAAATTATTTTTCATAAAATCAGATTTATACTGCTTAATGTACGGTAATTAAGAAAATTCATTTTCCACCGCGTAGACCATACTGGCTTCAATGTATTCGTGTAAAAACAATAATTGAATCGAAATTATTTTATTTCACATTCATTGGAAAATTATGTTAATTAAACATTGCACGAGTTAAAATGAAATTATTTGTATGACACATTTATTGTTCTTTTGGTTATTAATTTTGTGACCGACCGCTACTCTGTATATACCTAATTTAAATATCATTTAAATAATGAGTCTTCAATTTAATCATCCTTTTTTTGTATTTCTGATTATCAAAGGTTTACTTACTGATATATTTAAACAATTTTAACTGGATCTCTTTTCACCACATAATATAACTGTTATTTACATAAAATCCCTTTTTAGGGAAGGGGAGACTTAACACTCCCCTTCTGCCTAGCTTCACAGCCATAGATCTAGCTGATCGAGTGCCCGATAATTTTTCATAAATAAGGAGATATTAGTTTAGAAGGTGTGGTCTGTGGTGATTATTGCGAATTTATCCCATTCGCTCACACTTACAAACATCGTAGTTACGGTATTGTCTTTACGTAAAAAGCAGACAGAAAGAAAATAGTCCTTTATAGTAAATAGTAAAAAAGAAACTAAGAAATAAAATAGTAAATATATCCATTTGCGTCTATTTTAATTAATACGCAAACTCTATGAAGCATAATTATTGTTAAATTACGCTTCATACTTGCGGTATTTATATGATTTCATCATTACCGCGATCAAAATACACTGGAAAAAGCGACCCTTATCCTTATACAGAGGGATTTAGCTTGTTCGTAAGGGGGAATTGTTCCCAGCAATCTGTTGCGGTCATGTGGTGAAAACGGAACAATTGAGATAAGAAAATAGCAACATCTTGTTGCACAAGTCAAGTTTCTTCTAGCCGCAAATACGAGTTTTTTCCTATACAATACAACATTATCGCTTGCGAACGCGACGTACGGTTTTTAGTTTTCTATTTTCATTGGCGTGAGCAATTGAAAGGTTTCGATAAAATTTTGCTGTATCTTGAAAAATAATATGTATATTGTATCGAGAGCACAGTATATAAGAATATGCACATGCACTAGCAGACCGGCCAAGCGTTGCTGTGGCTAAGGTTTTTGTTATATTACATTGTAGTAAACTATTCAAGGGAAACGGTAGGAGAACACTAGTCATGGGGACCACCATGCTTTATTGGTGGTAATGCCATTAAATTGTACCTTATGTGAAACCTTGGTACTTTCAACACAGCGCCATCTGTTAGAATTGTTACTATCAAATAATAAACAAATATTTTTCAATAAAATAATATTGCGGGTATAAATTGAGATGTAAGCTATCCTATGTTTTAAGTTAGATCAAACTGCACACGGTGTGCAAATTTGATTGATATCGGTTCGGTAGTTTAGGAGTCCATAGCAGACAAACAACGAGACACGTAATTTATATATTTTAAGATTACTCAATAATAAGTCGTATTATTTATAAAAAAGTATTTTGAATTAATAATTATAAATGACCCGATTTTCGCATGTATGTCAATCTACCAATACTACAATTTCTTTGAATCTCACTATACGACATTATATAGTTCATTGCTTATAGTTTAAGTATATATTTTTAAGTTACTGAGAACCCTCTTTGCCTGCTAACAAAATGAAGACAACAAACAGATGCGTCCTATTTACCTCATTACCAAGAGGCCTTTGTAACTTTATTGAATTTAAAAATTCGTTCCACTTAGCTTTTGCCTCTGACTTTTTCTTTTAGAAAATCGAGTTTTGTAAAATCATTGTCCAATGAGGCATGGTGCCGGAATAATTCTGCATATGTTTTTCCAATTTTTGTTATAGGTGGCTTTTAGTTTAGAAGCGGAAAACAGTATCTGCCTGATTCAAACCCAAATTTAAAGGGCTGCATTGGTGATTTTTTTTTTAAGACAATTCACACCAATTGACCTAGTCCCATGCTAAGCTGGTGAAGCTTGTGTTATGGTTACTAGGCAACGGATATACATACATATTATAGATACACATATAAATACCTACATATATAAACACCCAAGACCTAAGCACAACACCAAATGCTCATCACATCGATGTTCGTCTCAGCCGGGGATTAAACCCGGGATTAACCCATGGATTCGCAGTCAGGGGTACTAACCACTAGACCAATGAGTAGTCATGGAAATAAACTAGTCATATTTTCAGTTTTGTAGTATAATATTTTTTTATTACACATAATATCTGAATCTGAATAATCTGATTTTGTTTAAGTAGTGATTTGAGATATCAAGTATTATATTTTGTTCTTTCAAATGTTAAATTTCACTTTTCTTTAGTTTTTTGAAGTTATACTTCTTTAGGCGCGTTATGAAAAATTTGCTTTCTGTATTGTCTAAGAGTTTTATTTTATAATATGTATGTTAGCTGTAAGATAACTTATAATTAAAAAAATATATTTAATTATAAGTAGTAAAAGAGTTTTTACTTAAAGAAATACTACCTGTATGACTTATTGTATATCAAGGAATAAGTGTATGTAACTCTATTAATACAATATTTAATACCTTTTGACATACTCCTCTAAGAATTTACTTCAAAAATTCATGCCAATGAAAACGCACATCATCGTGTTAGGTCACAAACAATGACACCATACAATAACAAACGACCTGTCAACGCCGTACGTTTCCCAAATGGACATGAACGTAATACTGTCCGTTCAGGAGCCCTTTCCATCTAAACTTCATTCATAAATTTGAAACTTTTTCATTCATAAAACTTCAAAATATTTCAACGTAGAAAAGAATAGATGAAATACAATTACTTAAACAGGACTCGACAGACGTACTATTTCACTCTCACGAGTAGTAATAGCTTCTCTGTTCTCGTCACTCTGCTTGGCCCCGCCCATTGCCCCCTAGCCCCATTCCCCTGCCCCTCCAGCTGTCTGTGCCACCGACAATGACCTCGTATTTCAGTGGGAATTGTTCAAATACGGAACATGACTAGTGCAGTCTCCTTTAATGCTCTGTGTTATAAAATACTTGTATGAACAGCTAGGTGCTTTCTTGGATCATTTAATTGCAATGTGTATTGTATCTTTGTGGTTTATATATCAAAAGAAAATAGAAGCTTTATAAGATACATTGAAGTCACAATTTTACATAAGCATATTCGGTTCGTTTAAAATGCAATAACCGAGATCCTACAACAACTTTTAAAATAATCAGTATACAACACTTTTAAAATAATCAGTATAGTCTTTCAAATATAATTAGTAAAATCATTTAAATGTTTTCAGGTAAGAATTTTTTTTTTTAATTTCATCTTTAGATTTACAGAGCGTTAAAATCATTTGTTTTAACCTACAATAACTTATTTATTATTCATAAACATACCTACTAGTATAACAGATCTCAATAAGTACAGAATTACAGGTTTTTACAGTAATACGGAAGTAATATAGTATTCCTCAACTGAAGGCACTAGAGGCTGAGTCTGAGCACGATTCTGCGAAATAATATAATTCTTATTTAGACCGTAATTTCATTTATTCACAAAAATTTCAGTTTTTATGCTAAAAATTGAGTACCAAGAAGAAATAACAAGATTACTGTCGAAATACAATGAAGTGTCGAAGTGTTATCAGAATAACTAAAAAGGTAATTCAGCACTGCTGTGCTCAAATCCCACAGATTCCAGCTGAATGGTTTCTTACGCGTTTATTTGATACGCATCTGGCGTGTAAATGCGCATAATACTTGATCTTTATTTTGTAGATCGAACTCTCAAAGAAGTGTTCTTCAAGAAATTAATTATCCAACATAACAAGATTAGAAAAAATAAATAAATAAATCAGTGGCCCTACAACCTCTTTAGGTCTTGGCCTCAGATTTCTGAATCTGTTTCATGATAGTTTTTAAATCTAATAGGCAAGTAGGTGATCAGCCTCCAGTGCCTGACACACGCCGTCGACTTTTTGGGTCTAAGACATGATAAATAAATAAATGTTGGTTTCTTCACGATGTTTTTCTTCATCGTTCAAGCAAATGTTAAATGCGCACATAGAAAGAAAGTCCATTGGTCCAGCCGGGGATTTTACCTACGACCTCAGGTATGAGAGTCGCACGCTGAAGCCACTAGGCCAAAACTGGTCAACACAACAAGATTAGCTTAATTTAAATCGAGTTCAATCAAAGAATTGGCATTGCTCAGTTGATGACTTGTTTAAATAACGAACTATGTGCGTCTTTCTTATTTGCGTATTCGACCATGCACTGAATTTTTAAAGACGTTTCCGTCGCAGTGTAATTTTGTTTGGATAGACGAATTGATTGCGCTTTCGAGGAAACTTTGTAAGGCTATCACTTTCGTGAGTTAAATGTTTGTTCAAATATTTACGACGTCGATGCACAAATTCGAAGATTTATTTTGTTCCAAATTGTAGCAAAAGACGTTATTGTGGAGTAAATACGTGCCATTGTTTGGTGACTTCAGGTTTATTTGACATGACTTTACTTAGAGTTTTCTTATACTTGGAAGTTTTAGAATTTAGAAAGAACTGGGTAATATGTGAACAGAATAATTTTTCCTGTGGCGTAGTTGTTTTTTTCAAACTATCTACACTTATTTATAGGTCCCAAAGAAACAAAAGAACATCGCTTTTGTTCGCAAAAGCGTATAATGTATTATAATAATCTTGAACATGTAAATATACAGTATGAAGTTCTTCCGAACCTTTTCTAGTTAAAAACAAGGTGAACATAAAAATCATAATTTTTCAATACGGAAAGTACCTACTTCTTGCGTTTGTGGTGATTTAAAGTCAGCTTGCTATCCCCAAAAACAAACAACATATACGCTATATATTATCAAACTAAAGCAAGATCAAAATAATTAAATAGATATCTAATATGATAGGAAACGCCGTGAGCCATAATCTAAATTTAGCCATAATCCCAAATCAAATAAGGCAACTCTCCGGGGAATCTAAGGCACATCACGGAGGAAATAGCTAGCAACACTAATTTCAGCTGTCACTGAAATGACATATAACACCTCAGACTATACGTGATCATGCATATACAAATAGAGGTTGGTATACCTTTGTTATTATACTTCTGTCTTTTTTCATCACAGCGTTAACACCATTTGACAAATGAGATAATAGAGTTATTTAATTAAACTAGTGCAATTTGATTTACTAAGTTTATAATTAATTGTTATTAAAATCAATATACTTCACTTACGTCCAATTCCTGCTTTGACAATGCAAAGATGCCAGATTTTTATTTAATTTTTTTATAATTGATATTGGTACAGTCTCTGGTTTAGGTAAAAAAATGTATCTAATATTCCTACAACTAGTTTCAGAATAAAAATATAATAATATTCCAGTGGCGCTAAAACCCTAAACGGGTATTGGCCTCAACCATTCTATGATCATTTTATTTATTGATCAGACTTCTCAGATCAGTATCTGACACATGTCATGGGTTTTAAACAGTTTCCTCACGGTATTTTCCTTTACCGTACGGACAAGTTTCAATTGAAAGAAAGTAAATTCCATTGGTGTATCGCCGTGATAGGCACCCACGACCTCAGAGTTTAGGGTATCTCTTGAGCCACTATGCCAACACTGCTGTATAATAACTGTGTATATACATATATAAAAAGCTTTTGGCTTTGGAATATTAAAACAGATAATATAGTTGAAGTTAAAGCAAAACATTTTAAAGAAACTTTCAATCACAAAGCAGTAAAAATTGCTTCTTTTACAAAACTGACAATTAACCTAAAATATTTAAACACAGTAAATCACAAACAGACATGACATAATGTCAAGAATAAACCTAATTTATTATGTAAATGTAAGTTAATTTTTTAATTAAATGACAACGAACGATACGTGGGACCTTGGATACTATTAAACAAATAATGTTACAATCAAAGGAAAGTTTAAAGGTTTTATAAAAAGCTCGTTAATACATAACACTGTGATAACTGCGATCGTGTCACACGAAACTTGAATTTAAATTTTAAAATTATTACTCAACTTAAGCTTTACAAGATAAGTAGTTTCTTAATAAAAAACAAAGCTTCAAGGTTTTGCTTCTAACAAGAGTTTGGATTAATTATTTTACTTCTTGTCTGAAAAGTAAGTAATGTGTCTTTATTTAAGATACTAAAACCACTTCAATAATTTCATTTTGCCAATTTCAACGAAAAATTCTAATGAGAAAATAAACTTCCAATTACAGGAGATAATCGCAAAATTTGTTTACAAAATAAGTCGGAACGTCAAATGCAATTCGACTTGTTTTTTTGTGTTTCTTGTATGTGTGTATATCTTGAAACATAACTCCACCGTCCGTAGACCTTGAAAAGTGTTCATTAAGTTACCTACTTAAATAAATTATATTTTGACACTGGATACGATTTCCAAAAATATTCTAATATAATCGTCATATCTTGTTTTTAAATAAGTTAATCATCGATAAATACATTTAATGCACTTAGATAATAAAAGAGCAATAAAAAAGGGTGCGTGTACTTATGTACGCGCGTAAGAAGTTATACTACTTTGGCATTATTAAAAATAGTTTTTGATTGCATGCAAATAATTAATTACAATTAAATAATCAAAGACTGGAAAAGGAGTCATTATAGTCAATAAAGTTCAGTTTACATTTGAAAAATTAAATAAATAAATATTTATTATTATTCTCTTACATTAAGTGTAACATAAATTCTATTATTAGTCGAATGTTGTTTTTAAATTATGTCCAATGCCTCTTCCGTGGGCAACTTCATTCTGTTAATTTTGTGTCACGGTGCGCGCGCATCGTAAAATTTCACTGTCAACAATTTTTCATAACGCGCTTAAAGAAGTACTTCAAAAATATATATTTAAACAAAATAAAATACACATTTGTGTGATGTTTTTCGATGTGTATTCATTTTACAGTAAATGCACTTAATTCATAAATTACAGCTACAACCGACACCTATATCCTTTCATTCCTGGAAAATCATAAATTTCTGTAAACAGTTGAATTATATTTTGAAAAACACGTGATAGAGTATGTTATTTGAATTTTTAAATAATACTTTGTTTTTCTACTAAAAATAGAAACACTACACTTTTAACATCAAGATAAGAGCGAAATTATATGTTAACGATTCTTAAGCACGAAACTTTCACTCGGATTTTAATTTATCAAAACCATATTGATCTTTTTAATCACATATAAACTCAATGTTTTGAATAAATTTACATTATTATTGTAATACTCACTGCACTGTATTTCTTAAGTTACATTATTCAGACTGGCAATAAGAAATCTGCATTCTTCTGAGTAACTCTATGGTTACTGAAACAATTTTATATAATCTATACTCTGCTTGCCTTTCACTGCAATATATTATAAGCAAGCTGATTTTGTTTGAATGTGGAATAGATAGTGAAGATTCTTCATCATTTGGAGAGCTGTCAAAAAATTTTGTTTCCGATAATCTTTGCATATTTTTGTATGAAAAAAAAATTAGTTGTGCTGCAACCGTTTTAGGTTGGGCCTCACATTTCTCAATCTAATAGGCAAGTGGGTGATCGGCCTTCTGTGCCTGACACACGCCGTCGACTTTTTGGGTCTATGGCAAGCCGGTTTCCTCACGATGTTTTCCTTCACGTTTGAGCGAATGTTAATTGCACACATAGAAATAAAGTCCATTGGTGCACAGCCTGGGATCGAACGTACGACCTTAGGGATGACAGTCGCACGCTGAAGCTACTAGGCCAACACTGCACTGCATATTTTTGTATACATAATCTAATAATTTCTATGTTACTTTAAAGCCCATTTTATGACGGAATATAATGATTCAACTTTAGTTTACGTATTTTCTATTGACGTATGTAAAAGTAACCAGTAACTGACCCTATATAAATTTTGCAAGCTCAGCGTATAGCTTATGTGTATTGCTACGAATTTCACTCCGTGCAGAGCGGGAAGTCAATTATTCAATATCTCGGTAATCTGTTAAGACCTTCGGATAATAGTATTATAGATTGTCGAATCAATCAATGCTTGACTGCTAATTATTGTATATTGTTACTCCAGCTTTTGACGTATTGATTTTAACACGAGAATTAACTTATAAATTCCATCACAATTGGTTTCTCCACTCGTTATTCGAAATTCAAATTATTTTGTTTATTAATTGATGTTTGCTGTTGTGTGTGTGTGTGTGTGATATGTTGATAGACGTAGTGTAGACATAGATATATATTAATAAGAATGCCTTAAAAGTTGATCATAATTAAGTAACTTTTACATACAGAATTTGTAATGTGAACGAAAAATTGTCGGAATCAGCCAAACATTAGCATTTTGAATGTATAATTTTCATGAGATTGTGCTATTAATTTTATATACGGTGACCCATAAGTCAACGCTAAGCTGAAATCAGGTGATAGGGCAGATAAACCCCGGAAAATTTATAAAAAAAAATTATATGTAAAAGTAAATGAATTGTATGCACGCTGTTTTTTCTATTATTATATTCAATTCAACTCAATCCAACCGTGTTCAACAAAAAGTAGTATAAAATATAAGGAAAGTGACATAAAAAGATGGCGTATTTAGTCCGAATATCGAAGTCGTAAAACACTTGCAATTATATTAATCATAAGTAAACCGTCAGAACTGATTCATATAACGTTGCTTAATATTTTACTCTGTGCTGGGTTTGGTTTACTACCAAGAAATAATTACATGTTTGCAAACCTTACCACATACTGTGTTCATGGGTTCAGCTATCGTTTTTGCCTAAAGACTCGCATTACCACTTAGTAAAGTGCTGTAAATAAAGGTGGCCTGAGTATTTACCGTAAAACTCGTCGTCAATAGAATGCTCGCTTTGTACGAACTTAAAGGGCAAACAAACGTAATCCCCACGATCCGCAAATTCTCCGAGGGCTATAACACTTTTGGAGAATCGCAAAGACCAAAATAATACAAATCACAATTTACAATGCGAATTACAGAACATGTATAAAATGAAATTATACGTGTAGTCAAAGTCAAAGTCAAATCATTTATTTCAATTAGACCATCTAAAATGGCACTTTTGAACGTCAAAAATATACAAAGAAGATTCTAGGTGCCCCTTCCAAAAGGTAGTTACATATATCTATATATATAAAAGAAAGTCGTGTTTGTTACAACACTTATAACTCGAGAACGGCTGGACCGATTGCCATGGTTTTTGATTTGTTGGATTTGTTTCCGTCCCGAATAGCAGAATAAGCAATAAAATATCGGATAAGTTATCGAATAACGATAAATAAATTAATAAATTTTACGAATGCAAAAACCATATGGTGCCATCTGTTGACAAAACTACGCATCATTTTACGTCGAGTTCGTGTCAGTTCAAGAAATTCCGATCTTGAGGTGAATGAGGAGATGCATAACCATGCTTTAATCCTGATCAAAAGATGTTGGATATCAGAAAGTGCTTAACATGCAGTAGCGCCATATTGACGCTAGAGAGAAGATGCCTAATGTGTAAAACTGCCATTCTTCTTTCGCAATGGCAAGCAATAAAACATTTCTGTATTTGCAAAAAAGTTGTATTAATGTAATACTTAACATTAATGAAATCCTAAAATAAGTTAAATTAAAGTAACAACAATATTATAAGGTTGTAGGGCGGAACGAAGTTAGCCAGGTCAGCTAGTAGTATATACAAATGTTATAAAGGCGAATGATTCGTATTTTGTAACGAATAAAACTGTTGGACTATTTTCAAATATGTATTTTTTTATCAATTAATGTTATAACTGGATAACAGGCTCGTCGTTTCAACCTATTGACGTCTACTGCTGGACCTATGTCCGCCCAGTGCTTCGCACCCATCGCTTTCCCTCCACCCTAACCAGGTCATCTGTCCTCCTTGTGGGAGACCGCCCAACGCTTCGAGTAACAGTGAATTTTTTAATATGTAAAAAATGTATGTCTAACAGTACGAAACCGAGAAAGATATTCGTTTTATGACAGTAGTATAGATTTGCCTTAATTTGCAATACTTAAAAAAATGCACACGCTATATTAGTTGACAATAACACAAATGTTTTTCTCACTTTTAATTATCTTCCTGTTTACTTAATATAGATATTTGACTATGTACGTGGTTGAAAAATAAGTAAAAAAAATTTACGTCTTTAACCTTTTAAAAAAATTAGGAATTGTTTAAAATAATTTGCCATATTCACACACCATACCAGAAATCCCAACAATTTCACTCACACTAATGAATAAAATGTATTATTATTTTATATTCTATACTAGTGTTATTTTAAATTAACTATTCCAATGCTACGCTAATAAATATTTAGTTCCATAAGTATTAGCTCATAGCACCTAATTTCATAATAAATTTGAACTGATTTGGATTTAATGAAAAACACTCCACTAATGAAATTTAATAGCCCAAGATAATTAACATTTCATGACGAAAATGTTATTGCAATCTGTACTAACTAGATGAAATTAAAAAGGTTTTTTCTGTGACATTTTTTGTTATGACACAGTTATGAGTGTATTAAAATTAATGAACCCCTCGACGCGGTGAGTTTATAACTTTATGGGTAAGGTATCTCTACGGTGACATTTATTTGTAATTTAGTTAAAAATTCGCGCAAAATTCGTAGATTATTAATGCCGGCAGTGAATTTTTAGTTCACTTCTCGTAAATGATTCTTTTTACGTAAATAAAGATTGAATTTATCTATGCATTTATGTTATCAAACTTATTAAAATATTTGCCCTTTATATTATATTAGAAAAATTAATTTGTAAAAAAGTTTTTTAAACTCTCCATATTAAATGTACCAAAGCAAAGTATATACGCCACGTATTCAAATGACAGTTAGTTTAAATCATAGATTAATAAAATAGGTCATTTTCATCTGCAATGACCATGGTCGAATTATATTGAAAGGTTTCAATAGAATTTACCATTCGATTGAGTTTAAATAAAAACTAAAAATATTAGAATCGAATTTCTATATTCGATTGATGACTTTTACTAAAACGAAATGGAGCCTTTTCATAACACGAAATGGGTCAGGCAAAAATAAACTGGACCCTCAAAACTTATTTGGTTGCTATTAGCTATTTTGGATATAGACTTATATTTCTTTAATATGATTGTTTTTATATTTAGTTCAAAAACTTTATTCGCCATTCATCATCTATAAAGTGGTATGCTCTATTATCTATGTTTTATAAATTCGTGACAATCAGTTTAATCAAAGCTTTTAGTGCAAAACCAACTCTCGCCTACATTGAGTGTATTTCTAACTTAACGGAACGTACCTAATTTAGATATGTCAAATAATAATTATATATGAAATCAATTGGAATATGATATTTTGGTTGGTTCAGGAATATATCGTTACAGTCGTGACGTTGAGAAGTCTTGAACCTTCAGTTGTGTCGGATTAGATGATTGACCTATTTCTCAGCTGGTACATAATTGCTCGGTTTGTCCCAGGTGTTTGTCCAACTTCAAAATTATTATTAAATAAGTGTAATAAATCATTTTACCATAAAGAGTTAGCCGTGTGGCTTCAGCGTGCGACACTCATCCCTGAGGTCGTAGGTTCGATCCCCAGCTGTGCACCAATGGACTTTCTTTCTATGTGCGCATTTAACATTCGCTCGAACGGTGAAGTAAAACGTCATGAGAAAACCGGCTTAGACCCAAAAAGTCGACGGCGTGCGTCAGGCACAGGAGGCTGATCACCTACTTGCCTATTAGATTATCAAATGATCATGAAACAGATACAGAAATCTGAGAAATCAGAGACCCAGATCTAAAAAGGTTGTAGCGCCACTGATTATTATTATTAAATCATTTTACCGGCTATTATAAATATGTTTAACGGCAGAATGATTTTACGCGTCACGTTGTTTTTCACCGATTTGTGCAGTTTAATCTAACTTAAAAGACAGGATAGCTTACATATATATAATTCTACTGTACGTGTGTAGGTATGTCACTGAACTCCTCTTACACGGCTGGACCGATTTGAATGATTTTTTTTGTTTGGGTGGAGCCCTGGATGGTTTAGATACACAAATCAGCTCGGCAGATGGCGCTGCAGTCAGTTGTTTCATTAGTTTGTTTAATTTCCTAATCGCTTAAAATATCATGCAGGACCAACATCTGTCGGGTCCGCTAGTTAACTATAGGAAAAGTAAAGACGGAAATTTACACAATGACTAAATACCTTCATAGTTATAAACATATCATTTGTGTGCTTTAAGTTCATTTCTCTAGCGAGAATGCTACGTCATCATCAAATATTCAAGAAAATGTAGTGCAGCTTATGTTAAGGCACCTACTTTCTCGTACATACTATGAACTCAATGCAAACTGAATATTTTATCTTGAAAGAATTGCTTTATGAGATGGAATAACTTGTTTGTAATATGATACGGTTTTAGTTTGAAACTATTACCTGTACGACTTTTAACTGTACTGATAATTTTTATTATTCATAACCTGTGAACGTAATCTAATTTTATATGTGGGTTGTTCTAAAAAATATATTACCTTTTCATTCATCTATTAATCTATCTGCTAAAATTTGAAGCTAGCTTTAGGTCAATTTTCGAAATACATTCATTAAGTAAATATTAAGAATCAGACAAAATGTTATTAGCTATCAATAAAAAATGTGTGCGTGTACTTTGTGTACACACGTAAGAAGTGAAATTTCTTTATGACCTTATTTTTCGAAAAATGATCTACTATATGCAACTTTACAGAAATTGGTTAAATAAACTTAAACTAGCTAAAGTTAAACAAAAGGCTTTTATTATCATAGACATGAATACAAATACAATTATTTCATTTTAACTTATTACTGTACTACTATGTAGTACTAAGATTATTATTACAGAATTTCATTAATTGTAATATAATTATTAGTATTACTATCATTGTTATCGTTATTATATATTTTTGTTACTAATGGCTTCGAATCTCTTCGGATCAACCGTGGTAAGGACAAGAAAAAGATGGCGCGTAACCGAAAAATGTGACAAATGTGTGTAAATTTTTTTTCAACGCCGATAAAGAAGTTTGACTTCAAAAACCAACATGGCGCGTAACCTGCTACAAAATTTCTCCCATACGTCGATAAAGAAATTTCACTTCACAAGATGGCGCGTAACGGAAAAATGTGACGCGTAACGAAAAAAATTTACTCTAAATTTTTTTCCAACCCCGATAAAGAAGTTTCACTTCAATTAATTTCCCTGTACACAAGAGTATTATATAGCTCCCACAAAACCTTCCTCCAAACATAATATTCACACAATTTTAATTAACTCATAAAATAGGCATCCAAGCCTCTCACCTCGAATAAATTCATGTCAATGCCTGAACCCAGAACCTACAATACCACATAGGGTCGACGCACTTACCTTCATAAATCTTTTCCTTTGGGTTTCCGCAACTACGGTACTTTCAACTCAATAACCCTACGCAAATAACGGAGTACGCATACAGCATTTTATTAACGCCATCACAAATACAAAACTAAGCTTTTAAGGGAGCGTTCAAGTATTACGTCACGCAATTTTTTTGTAGATTATTGACCCCCCCCCCCCCATGTAACGCGCCGTAACGTTTTACTGTACCCAAGTATAGTAAAACGTTTCGTGACCACCTAGTAACTCTCTATACCTAAAAGTTACCATTATGTGGTGTAAAGTAATGGAATGTAGAAAATAATATTAACAATAACGCGTAATTAAATCCCCGCCCCGCATCGTAACGTTTTACAAAAGGACCCCCTCCCCCCAAAATTCGTTACGTAATACTTGAACGCTCCCTATATAACTATACTTTAGCATTATCATTTTTATCTTACCAAGCTTAACCAATACTCAAACTATCTGTATTGTTGTTATTTTTGTATTAAAGCACTGGGCATTCGTGTAAAAATGTGTATATCTTCTGTGTTACAAACACACATTCAACTCCTAAACGTCCAGCCATTTTTGTTGTTTTTTTTTGTATGTTAGTGTACAGAACAACATCTGTTGGGTCGAAGATGTTTAATAATGAGTGTATCGAATTAAAAGGCTTGTCATCGCTTTGCTTCTCCTTAGTTTGAGGATGTTCATTGCAGCCCTAGCAGATTGAACACGTCTTGCTCAATCATAACAGTTTCGAAACACCGCAACGACTCGCAGTAAGCTCCAAATGGTGATGATGCGTATAAAATGTATTAAAAACGCTCTAACATGAAACCCTAAAAAGTCAAGGTCCTGCCGATGGTAGGAAGATTTGTTTGTCCCAAGATAAAATTTCAGTTTTTCTTAACTTGTATTGTTGATCAGAATTTTAATATTTTGCTTAGAGTGATAATTCTTCGCGTTCAGGGTAACGCGTGTAACGCGTGTCCCTAAGGGATAACTTTCATAATACCCCAAATAGATTAGAATTTGGTATTAATAATATTCTGCAGAGCCAATTTCACGCTGTTTAAAATGACGATTCACGTTAACCTAAATCAATTTTATCGAGATGTTACAAAGTTTTAGTTTATGGTACGGAAATTGGCTAATGCTGCGTGAAATTCTTGAGGTATTTCATTCGAGAAAAATTGCTTTTGAAGTAGCTCTTCTATGGATATTATTTCCTATAATATTTTTATCGTATCAGACATTTAAATCAATAATTCATTTTAGTTGATTTTGTGGTGTGTGGTATCTTTGTCTAACGTTTTGTAATTGTTTTACTCCGAGTACCACACACGTCATGGGCATGCGTTTTGCGAATTCACTAATATGTATATATCTAACCCAATGTTTTATTAATGTATATTAAATTCATATGTATGTAAAATATTCCTACATGTCCATTAAATTCGTTAGAAATTCAACAATTATTAATTTCCTTACTTTTAATTTGTTTCTTCTATAGTTTTCATATTATAATTTATTCCATTACTAGTGTATTACCTAAAACAAAGTGTAACAAGTATTTATCACGGCAAGTCAAGAAAAGCCTTATCGTATAAAATTATTCATACTTATTCAGGTGTTCTATATTAGAATTTTAAATGTTCTCTCCCTTGTAAATCGAAAAAAAGTGAGCAAGTTATTGGGGCTGGGGGGATTTCCTCGAAACAACGCCGAGGCTATTACTCATCCATTCAAATCCTGGGTGTTTCTTATAGCCCCTTATAGTAACACACTGCCAGACAAAAGAGAACATTTATGGAATCGATACATCATTTGTCTCTGCGGAAATATAAATGATAAAATAATTTGCTAGATCTTCGTGGAGTTATTGTATGTTTAGGCCTTGTTATTGTAGTGCTCGATGAATGTATTGAATGTCAAATTATTAATTAGGCATAGTCGTGAAGTCCCTGTGTATTTTTTATATCTATATACTCTTTCCCTTCTGAGAAAAGAAGAAAGAAAAAACTTTATTATACACAATGCAAAAGGACATATAGTAAAAAAGAAAGTGCACTAGTCCACGCTAGGATCCCCTGTGTCGTGGGCAGGTAGTCTCTTCCATTTGATATGGTTACAGTGCTTGACATAATAATTTCTACGTAACACTTACATTTTATCATAAAACTACTGTTGCACAAGAATACTTTCGTTTCAGCATAGGATAGGTTGAGAAGATGTTGTTAAAGATTGTTAGTGAATGTATAAAAGTTTAAATCGTTAGTTCTATTAATTAGGATGACTACGATAAGATCTTTAAAACCTTTATAGAAGGTATAATCTTAAATATTGGTTTATAATGTATATAAGAGCATTTTAGTATATCACTTTCTTAAGCACCCGTCTTACACTTTATTGAAAAGCTAACGTAATTTTTCTTTTGTTGCAGTATCGGTGGCGGAGCATCTGCGCTCTTAGCACAGGTGGGCTCACACTACTATACTGGAGATTGCGAATCGCCGGTGCTCCCTCGGGATTCGCCGCGGCCGACAACCCCACCGCCCGTGACCTCTCCTTTTTTACGAGATTTTATACCTTCACATACCTTCCTGTCTTTAATTTTTTTCTCCTTCTATACCCCTTTCAACTAAGCTTCGATTGGTCTATGGATGCGATACCGAAAATAACATCAATATTCGACGCGAGAAATATCTCCTCCCTCATTGTCTACGCGGCGATATCAAAAGTTTCATGGAAAGTTCTTACTAGCGAAATAAAAAGGCAACAAGAAAAGAAAGAGAGGTTTTACAAAAAACAAAAGAATAAGCAAAAATGGAATAACAATTGCAAGCACTTTAGCAGGAGACAATATTGTAGCGAAAGAAAGAGCAATATGCCGCAAAAAGAAAATGCCTCCTCGAAAAGATCATTATGTCCGTGCAACGGATGTAAGCATTCTCTCACAGAGGAGCACACAAACGTATGCCGGACAGTCAATAACAATAATATTATGATGCACAACTCCTGTGTATGTCCGACGGGGTTCGGAAAGGCAAAGTCGCAGAGTCAACATAAACACACGTACCGCAGTCCTCAAATTGCGATGCTGTTATTCACGGCATTTATGGTGCTCCCGTTCGTGCCAGCGAGTAATATTCTTTTCTACGTTGGCTTCGTAGTGGCAGAGCGTGTTTTGTACATTCCCAGTGTTGGTTTTTGCTTATTGCTCGGGCTGGGTGCGGGAGCTTTGACAAGAACTTGGCGTCGTAATGAATTGCGAAGCCGTATTTTTATGTTCACTTTGTTAGTGACTTTATGCGCCATGTGTGGCGCTACGCTTCGGAGGAATTTAGACTGGCGTGACGAGGAAAGTTTATTTCGAAGCGCTCTACACATCAATCCGCCTAAAGGTAAGATTATTTTATATTTTTACAAGTTTTAATACACTGGAATAACGATAGAAATAAGTCGTTTTTAGCGTAGCTGAATATACCTATATCGTACTTGCGCCGGCGGTCATGTATTCCATATCTGGTTAGTAAACTTGTTTTTGAAACAAACTCAAAATTGCCAATATCATACAAGATATGTTTTATTGTTTCGATATTGTTGTGAGTTTAATACAATTTGCCACATTACTGCTATATACAGGAAGTTCGTTAATAATATTACCTAAAGTATCATACTTGTGAATAAATTTGAATACCAGCTGAGCCTAATATCAAAAACATCATGAACCTAAAAAAGTTGGAACCTAGCATAATCTAGTTAAATATTTGTGGAATATCGTTGACCCAATTTATCATTAATTTACGCTATAACTTAAACTTGTTGAAAGCGGAGCATTCATTTTGTGCCTTTCTCAAAAGTTTATTCGAGGCGCTCGCTCCCTTGTTACTGCTTAGTTTTGAGACGTAATTAATTTATTTGAGAGACAACTACAAAGTACCTGTCCACGCCACGTTAGTTCGTCAAAGTTAGAAAAGAGGCTGTCAGGGGCTACCGAGTACTAGGCAGCTTATTATGTATTCACTAGCTGCCTTAGTTGGGCTCTTGACCTTTGCCTGGTGCTTTAAACATGCATGTAAGACCCCCGGGCGCACCCAGCTGACACAAGTTCGCGTAACAAACTTTGTGCAAAGCGAGAAGTTTCTACGATAGTCCTTATTTATATCTACTCACATTTATGAATTGTTTTGGGACAGATGACTGATGAATTATTTATTACGTCCAAAATAACTTATGGCTTGAGCTCAATATCTTGAAGTAACACACGGCGTATAATAGATAAGCTTTTTCGGATGCTTTATAGTTTTAAAATTTACAAACCATTGTGATGTAAAACCAGAATGTTTTATTCATTCTAAGAAGTAATCAGGACTCGGTTTCAATGGAAATATTTTTGGGAATAGTTTATAAAATGTGAATACTGCATTACTTTCAGATTTTCAATCCAATATAGAAGAAAATAATAATACAAACAAAAGCATTTACTAGTTTTCATATTGTAATAGTTCTATTTCGCATACAACAATAGAAACAAAGTCAAAATCCCGTTTAAATCACTCAAACTGCGAGTTTGTTGATACTGGGAGTTTCCTACATTCAAAACGTCATACCGCTAAGTCACAATCCTAAATCTTATTATGAGATGTCATTGCTCATTTATTCAGTGCAGACTTTTTAATGACGGAAATATAAAAAAGATGTTACAAATATCTCCTTCAGTCGCAATAAAGAGTTACAATGTTATTAAATATTTTCATAGCGTAGTCGTAGGAATTACATTATACTTCCTAAGCGCGCCTACATTTTAATGTTATTTTGTGGTGGCAACCTGCTTTCCTACATACGGAATGCATTACTTTCATGCGTTATAATTTAGCGCACGTCGTGTTCATATAAATAATGAATATTTAACTACTACATACATTTATTTATTATATATATATATTAACGTGTTGGCCTAATGGTTTGATCATGCCTCTCTCATCCCTGAGGTTTGAACGCCAGCTGTGTGTTGGACTCTTCTTCGAAGGTGTGAGTTGCCTACTTTCCTATTAAGGTCACGTAAATGATCACGAAAAAATTACAGAAGTGTGAGGCCAATACCAAGGATTGTAGTCCAACTATTTCATGTATACATATTTCAAGATGTTGTTTAAAAACTCAAAGTTAATTAAATTATATCTTTTATAGAATAAACAATATCAATTAGACTAACTATGCAACTGTAGTGTGTTCAACGGCCCTCGTTACTGCACAGTATTATTCTCTGTTGTACAATTTATTATATTTTTTTGTATTGATACTAATTTTAAATGTTTTGCATTTTGTTAGGGCGTATAGTATATAGCTCTTTTATATAATTTTTTCGTCACTTCGTCACTTGCGCATTCTTGGGACATATTTTGATTAATATGGTTTTTATATTAATAGCCTTTTAAAAAATGTAATGTCCAAAGATTGTATCAGCATCTGAGGCATGTCTAAAATATGAAAAAAAAGATTGCCATTATTCAGTTTTCATCTTTTACATCAAAAAAGGGACTGGAAATATTTTATATGTATTTTGGTAACTTAATAAATAGAAGAATATTTTAAAAACGCTGTCTTGATGTTTACATACATAGCTGTCGAGTTATTTACACAAAGTTCAGATGTCAAATACATGCACGTGCGATTTTATTTTGTTAGCAAATAATAGATATTGAAGAAAAAACAGTGGAAGAATCAGATCAATAACAATTTAGCATGTTACATTATTTCATGTTCTCGTATTTATAGCTAACATATTACTAATAAATGAGTTTGAACTCGAAATGTATAAAACATATAGATGTGTGTGTGTATGTAATTATTACATTTCTTACTAAAACATATAAAGGATATATTTTGGTACCATATACATAGGCAATAATTGTTACTTAAGGACCAATCGCCTATATTCTAATGGTGTACTGTATTATTATATATATACGACAAGCCACAATCGAAACTTTCTATATAGTCAAACATCTTTGTCAATAATTATTAAATTATTATTACGACAGGCGATCCATTATAATTACATTTCAATCTAGGTAATTGCGACCGAATTATACGATATATCGAAGGGCTCTCGATTTCGTTATTTAACTTTTCCATTATCGGGTAACTTTGGTAGTTAAAGTAAATTACCGAAAATTGTTCGTGTTCAGTTACCGTGTAATTTTGAATTTTATACGTGAATCGATCGTTCTAATTCAATATGTTCATAAAATAAACGAGGTTACGAGTAAATTCTTTAAGCTCGTAGAGGCTAGCTGAATTCAATTTATCTGAGCGGGTTCGAAACAAGCCAATCACAGGCCCTTAGAACAGGAAATGCGATCTAATCAGTACAGCCTCTATCGAATACACCTTTTACACTGATAACAGCCATCGAACAGGCAAAGCTGTGAGATTAACGCTTACGTAGCCAAGTAATTGAAAATTCGAATTCGATAGCACATAGTCCTGTTTATAGGTAAACGGTAAATTGTCACGCTTTGTTCGTGTTATTGCAATCTAAATCATTGATTACATTTACATATTGAATTAAATTCTATTATGTGGTCCGCTATAGTTTCCATTTACTTATTAATTCATGGGTCATCAAGCAGTATTAGTTGAAAACCTCGTTTTGTGTTAGTAGTATGTTTGAATTTGGACGACGATGGTTATTCGGATTTTTTACGGAAATCGGAGGGTAGACCAACAGTCGGCTAGCATGAAATCTGAAGGTTGGATTTCTGGGTTTTTATTAAGTATTACTTTCCGTAAACGGCTTTACTTATATTTAGACTTATTTGTTGAGGGGAAGGGTAAAAAGTGGCTTCATAGGATCTAAGTTATATAGCACAAAAGTGCTGGATACTTTTATTGGTCTTAAGACATATTTTGATTTAAATTATTTGTTATGTTTTGAGATAGTCACAATTTGGTATATATACTTATAAGATCAAGAATAAAATCATAGAATTTAAAGTGTATTAATACTTTGTTACGTTAGGATATTCCTTATCTTCCAAATTAAACAAAGCAAGGTTTCTGTCCGAAATAAAGTCCAGATTTGTACTGAGTAAATCCAAGACGAAATAATGACCTTTTTAAGTAAGTATAAAAAGGTACAGGTTACGTCCAAATATGATGTAGCCGTGTAATTAAAAAAAAACATTTATTACTTTTCTATGTAAGAATAAGTCTATCGATACGATTAATTTCATGAAATGCACTCGATTACAGTAAAATTACCTCATAGTAATCCATCATGTTACAGTAAACAGATGGCGCTAATATTAACTTACTCTAATGAATATTAATAACCATATTGATGCACTGAGACCATACAAGTCTAGTATTATTTTGAATTAAGAATCAATTGTACGGACGATCCAGATATTCCAAGTAAGAAAACAAAGACAGGGTGTGGAAGGAGCTCTATGGTAGATTTTTTTTTATGGCTCTGGCACGATTTGTGCATTAGCCAGCGTCAAGTATAGGATTTTTTATAATTCGACCGTGTCCTCCATGTACGGTTTAGACACTCGCCCGGTACCGCACAACCAAAGGCCAAATCTAAATTTAATTAAAACTTGCCCTCGAATCGGGAATCGAACCCGGTACCTCTCACCTATGGTAGAGTTATAAGCCCTCATCAACTTATTCAACTAATACAAAACGAATATGGCTTTCATTCCATACTCATACATATTTTATTATTTAATATTCGCAACCAGGACAGTTAGTTACACTTACGAAAAAATCATCAACCTCATCTAAGATGCCATGGTTTGGTAGACGGTGTACACTCATAAAATACTGACGTTAAAGAATAATTAATACAAACAGAATACTAATACAAACAAATGAAATGAGTACCATATCGTAGCTTATAATAAATAATTTAAATTCTAATATTTTGTAAAGATATAACATTTTTAGCCCCCAAGCGGTTGAGTATGTTAATAAACACTCGTAATCGCGGAGTAGAGACTTCATAAGTCACGTCCGTAGTTGATGGCACTTAAGAGGTGAATCTACTTCGTTTGAGTGTCGTTCTACCATGTTGACAATTAGCAGAGTACCGCTTAAAAATTATAACTTTTAAATGGACGCACGTCTTAGTGTACAGTTATTTCTATATTTTATTTTAATTTTACTTTAATTTACTTAATAATAATAATAAACTTGACAATAAGCTTAAAGCTATGTATTATACTGAGAGACTGGTGCTTGAAAAAGGTTGGGAAAACCTGTTATTACAAGTCACCAGTCCTATAGTCAGTTTATGAAGTTAAACATGCATTGACTATGAAATAGATTGAAAACTTAATTATTTTATTAAACTTAACAAATTAAAGGCGATACAAATTTTGCACCTATTATTATCTACATAGAGATCCTATCAACGTAGGCATCCTATATATCAATCTCATATGACGCAAATATCAATCTCATAAGTTACCCTTAATATTGTTAATACTTATAATATCAGTTACCCTCCTTTTCAATTCATAATGTCAACTGTCTTATATTTATGTATGCAACGAGGTGTTAATCTATATATATATAATGAAAATGGTCTTCGTTTGAGGCTCAATCACGCCTAAACCACTGATCGGACATGAAACTACCACCATTCGATGCGAAATTTTTCCTAGATGGTTTATGGCTATTTATTTTTCGAATTCTATCGTTCCTTCATTTTTTATTGCTGTTTTACTTTTATGAAAATTTATCCATACGGACTTCACCGCGGAAACATTCGGGGAGGCTTCCTAGAACCTCTAAACGTCAACATCTGTTAAAAACTCGATTTTCGAAATATTTCAATTTTCTTAGCGGGAAGTTAAAAAGAAGAATAATAAAAATATGAAAAAAAATAAAATAATGAAACATAAAATTTATTTTAATTCGTCCAGCAAAGCGGGCGCGAAACGGCTAGTAAATAAATAAATATCAATATATTATTATACTAGATCGTTTCAAATAAGAAACTTAATTTATTTTCTATTATGTTACTTTAAGTCTTTTTTCTAACATGAATTAAACTTGATTAATACAATTATTAGACCCAGAGCCCCTTTTAGCTTTAGTGTACTTGAAGCTTTATAAGGCCTCCTTCTAAATCCAACTTTCATTGATTTCTGAGTTTTATTTTTATCATTTACATGTAGGCAATGACGTCTTCAGGTCTGGGCCTGTGACTTTCTTTATTTGTTTCGTGATTATTTGTTTTTTTCTAATAAGTCAATAATCAGCCTTCTGTACATTTCACGGACGGCATGGTCTGAAGCATGCCGGTTTACTCACTATGTTTCCTACGAGCGAGTGTTAAACTCTCTCATAGAAACTCCATTGGTGCACAGCCGGGATTCGAACCCAACACCTCAAGGATGAGAGCCAGCTTTAATAGTAATTGAAAACATTTTATTTTATTCACATCTTCTGAAAAGCACCTATAAATACCATTTGCATAGAAAAATATTTTCTTATTTCTGTAATTAAATCCCTCAACTTCAAAATGTAGGTCAAGTAAGCCGTTTAAGTAATAGAAATGTAATAACGACTGTAAATTTATATTCAAATATTGCCTTTCAATGAACATCGGAAAATTCATTTGAATTAGCTTATGCAAAAAACCTACTAATTTATGTCCTGCAGTACAAAATATATATATATAATATATTTAGTCATTGAATACTATTAGATACTAATTTCAATTTCAATAAAATGTTTCTGTAAGTATACTGAAGTCACTATGAATAATTAACGACGTCCCTGAACTATAATGGTCTCAAAATTAATTAAAAACAGTAATTAGACATTAAAATACCTTTCATATAATTAAAGTCTTGGAAACAAAGAATAATATTTGTTGCCTCTTCACAAATTTTATTTATAACTTTGTAGTGACAGCTATATGTACAACCAGTGCGATGACGTCATAACCGGAATCGCCGCTGTTAAAGTGTTTCCGACCGCTGAACTTTTAAACAAGTTCTCGACATCAGCCACTGGGGTCTTCCGGCTGCCCATTTAGTGGTTTACCTGGTGGAGTTCCCTTCTCTTGTTCCTTTTAGTTAGAGGAACAGTACACCACTCCTCAGCTAAAGTAGTAAAAAAAGATTACGGCCGATCTGCGAGTCAATTTACTGACTATTTTAAGTAGCCGCAATGTTAGTAAAGGTAGAACTTGGATGGAAGATCATGTTGTTACCAGGTTACTATTTTTTTTACGACATACCACCACCTACCGTTACCGCATTCATTATTGAAGTTATACTTCTTTTGACGCGATAGAGAAAAATGATGAGAGTGAATTTTTACGATGCGCGCGCACACCGACACCTAAATTCTACATCGTTAAGTTAGTTCTAGGTGGCATGAAAATCGATAATAACACTTGATAATTATATATCAAATTGAAGCAATTTTTTATATTTAGAACACGTGTTTCGTAACAGTACAATTAAAAAGTGTGAATAAATAAATATAATTTTGGTGTTTTTATTAAATCAATTTCATATACGACGGTGATAGTATTTACTAATAATAATTTATTATTGATTAGTATATCTATATATATTGAATATTAGTGATAAAACTGATTTGAATAAACTGTTTTGAGTACATTTATAGATTTGAGGTTAATTGTCGGTATGTATAATTATTTTTAATTATTGCTTCTGTGGATTCCAACTATGTTATTCCAAAGAAGTATAACTTCTAACGCGTGTACATAAGTACACACACTCTTTTTTTAATTAGTACACCTTTTACTTAGACCGTTAATAGACAAGTCTGTAGTACTGACAGTCGTACTTTGATTTAAAAGTTAAAAAAAAATCTCTATAAAATATGAGCTTTATGCCCTACATTTTCCTACAACATTAATATAGGTTAAAAGGATATTTATTATCTTCACAGAAAAGTATAAAAAAGCTCAGTATAAAAGAGAAAGTTTTAAGAGCTTTCATAGTCGTAGATAAAATCAGAGAACCCTCTTATCAGGTCTATCGGCCGCAGTCAGAGACTTTACCGAGATTAACTTAGTTAACACGTTAGAAGGCTGTTCCGCTAATACGTGTATGTGACTTGCTTAGTGATAACGAATCTTCTAGTGACAAGTAGATACGGAAAAAGCAGGCTTTTTATACTACATTAATGTTATAAATAATTGCTACATCTGTCTCATACAAAATGCAACCGCGCTGGACAGAAATCAGAAGAACAAAGAAGTTTTTATGAGGGTTGAATATTTCACACGGTTCCACGATAAAAAAAAATCATTTAACTAATAATTCAGAGTGGTAGAAGGAGCGACCGATGCATGTTAAAGAATCTTCGGCAATGGTTCTGTCAACGCACCAAGTCATTGTTCCAAAGCGCGGCATTCAAAGTTAAAGTAGTCATCGTGATCGGCAACATTCGAAAGGAGATGGCACTATAAGAAGTGTAAGTAATAAAATAAAAAGGGTGCGTGTACTTATGCGGTACGCGCGTAAGAAGTTATACTTCTTTGGCATTATTGAAAATAGTTTTTGATTGCATGCAAATAATTAATTACGATTAAATAATCAAAGACTGGAAAAGAAGTCATTTTAGTCAATAAAGTTCAGTTTACATGAAAAATTAAATAAATAAATATTTATTATTATTCTCTTACATAGAGTGTAACATAAATTCTATTATTATTCGAATGTTGTTTTTAAATTATGTCCAATGCCGTAGCATCTTCCGTGGACAACTTAATTCTGTTAATTTTGTGTCACGGTGCGCGCGCATCGTAAAATTTCAATGTCATAAATTTTTCATAACGCGCCTAAAGAAGTATAACTCCAAAAATAATTTAGGCAAATACTTTTTGTAAACACTTGTCTTAATTTGAATTCCACGTATTCGTATCAAATTACTTTCCTACCTACACACTACTCAGCCATGGGTTCAAATTACTGTCATTAAGCCCTAAAGGCATTATATTCGCAGTCAGTGACGTGATAAATGTGATAGCATCGAATTGCTACATCGATGGACCATATTCTAGCCCACAACTCGACCGTGTGCGTGTACTGTGTTCACTGTATATACTATATAAGGGTATATAGATCACATACACGTCTTTCGAAGTTAAATATGGCAATTGTATAGGAATTTATACCTGTGTACGGACACGACTTACCTGCATAATTGCAAATGTTTCAGGTTTTATCTAACTATGACACTAATTATGATATTGATATTTTCCACCTCAACTCTTCAAAGAAAGAGGAAATATTTGAAGAGGCGGGTAGACTTTGATTTTGTTTAGCAGTAACAATGTAGTTTTTTCTTTGAAATATTAAGTTTTAATTGTCATTTGTTTAATATTAAATTGCAGTTTTCTTTTTTTATATATTTTTGTCTTAATTATTATGATTTCTGTTTCATATATGTTGTTTATCTATTTAATCTGTTTTGGTTTTGTATGTTACCTATGTGTTGTACCTGTATGTTTTATAATATGTATGTTACCTGTAAGATGACTATAATAAATAAATATATAGATACTGGGTTATTTGTAGAGATGCTTGGTTTTAAATAGAGAAATAATGTTTTGTTTCTAATCTTCAACAGTATTATATAAAAAAAAAGTAATAAGTTGCTTTCAGTAAAAGCCTTTAATGCTACCCTTTAGCAATTAAATGACAATCCGTAATTAGAGACAATCGTCATTTAATTAAACAGTGCAATATAAGCAACATTACAGGAAATATCAACATATAATGAGGCTGTTACTTTTAATTTGTTTTGGTGATTTCATTTGTACAATAGTAATACATATTGTATATCACATATTCTATATAATATTGTTTGAAAATTAATAAATAAGATTTCGCATTTTTTAATAAATTTATTCAAGGACCTTAGATCACATTATTTCAAATAGATTAGGTTTTGTAATATTTACATAAACATTTTTATTAAACAAAATAGTTAACCTATAATTACTATAAAAAAGCTACTATTACTTATTAAACAGATAGATAAGCAGAAAGGTTGTCATGCTATTTCCATTCCAATTCTATAAAACCCACTATTAATAACTTATATTCACATTAACCACTTAATTGAACGAACTGTTAATTATAAAACGTAGTCACACTTACCAATGTGATCTGGAATTTCGTAATTATTCACATCAAATTGACTAAAGTAACATTTAAATTACCTAATAGTTTTCCTAATGGACTGTAGAATGTTAAATGAATTTGGGGACTAGACGTTCAACGAAATCCTAGTTCATGAATAGGGATGGGCTTGGCATTTGATATCAGATGACGGGAGGTATCAGATTAGCGGGGCGAGTGGAGGCCTCTATCCGATGTTTGGGTAATGAATTTGCATTGACGTCCTTATTAAGTAGGCCATGCTAGGCTTAACGCTGCACTTTCATTGCCCTGTTTGCGGAAATTGATTCATTAAAAACGTTGCCAGCTTTTGCGATGTATTTAGTGATTATTCGCGGTATTGTGTCCAATTACGATAAGGTTAATTGAATTTAATATCATTTTAATTGAATTCACATTTGTTATGTAATGAGAGATTGTTTCTTAGCTGCTATGAAGTTTATCTCGGCAATTATTTTTTATCGAACATTTTTTTTTGCTTTAACATAGGACTCTCATCTCTGGTGCATCAATGTAAAAATGGATGTTCTAAGTGCGCATTTAAAACTCGCACGGTGAAGGAAAACATCGTGAGAAAACCGGCATAGCTTAGATCCAAAAAGTTGACGTGTGCCAGGCACGTAATGCTGATCACCTACTAGCCTATTATGAAAAATAAATGATCACGAAATACAGAAATTTGAGGCCCAGCACTAAAGGTTGTAACGGGACTGATTTTAGTTTTTTTTTTAATTTTAAATATTTTACTAAACGCAACAAGTTTGCGGTTAAGCGTGCGTGTGTCTCTCAATTCTAAGACTGTACGTTTTACAAATCGATTTTTCTGTTTATTTTCACTATCAAAAGATTAACAAACACCAGGAGGAAATTGGAAACTAGCATGTTATCCCCAAACAGTCATCCAAAAAATGTCCTACTAAAATGATAATTTAATCTGATGCCAAAATATGTCTGCCACGTGCTTCTAGACTTACATAATATCTACTGGAGGTAATGTATAAGGTATTCAAAAATAAATATAAAAGTCAATAATTATCAAACAATAACCAAATTAATAATCATTATATTATTCAAATAGTTTGTACAATTCTAATGCGTCCTCCACATACGTAACATTATTGTAAAATACTAAAGCATTCAAATGTTTCACAAAGCCAAAACCAATAATTGGTCTTCATTAGCCGAGGTTTATATCGTCTATTTGTTATTTTCATTTCATGTCAATCACGAATGCAAAATGCAACGGAAATTACTGCCTCGGAAACGTGTTTTCTTGCGTGATGAAAAGATTAAGGCTTATGATAGCGTTTATAATAGATCTAGCGATAATTTTAGTACTGGAATATGTGTGTTATGAGTTTCTAAACATTGGTTATATTATATTAATAAGTTGAAATCAATTGTTGTGTCAATATATTTTTAAATTACTTTTTATTGATACTTATGATTAGCTACAAACCAGTTTTAATCGTACCCAGAGTAGTTAATTAAGAGTTATCAGTTGAATAAAAATACCGATGAAAAGATTTGCACCGTCCAGATATTAATAAATAAAAATAAAATAAAAATAAAAAGCCTTTTATTTCCCAATATAGTTAATTAATAAGGTACATTTCTTTATGTGGTTTTCTAAACCTTTGCAAAAACTTAACAAAATCTATTAGTAAATGAATAAATATTATGACTATATTTCTATCATGCTAAGTATTATTATTTACAGTTTTTGATATTCTAATTCTTGTATAGGAACCCCTCTTCAGGTGAAGGCCTCTTCCAGCTTTTGCCATTTTTCTCTAATTTTGCGCTATGTGCTGCCATTTGGGGCCAGCTATTTTTTAATATCTTCGTCCAGATATTATCATGTATTAAAAAGCTGTGACACATAATGGCGGCTGACAGTAACGCCTTTGCTTCGAGATACATATTAGCTGTGTGAAGTTATGTCTATGAAAAATATCAACTAGACACTCATAAGCTAAAAGTTAAATTTTGAGTAAGTTTAATTAATACTATGTTTATATATTTTTACATACTGATATTAATTCTTGGATTTTAATAATGAGATACCCGATCTTTTCAAGTTATTATAATACAAAATTAATATTACTATATCCATTCCAAGTACTTCTTTTGTTTAGTAATATTTTGAATATTTAATATCATAAAATTGAATTAAAGTCATTAATTGAAATATATTATACATTCTTTTAAAAATGCAATTATTATGTTGTGTACATACCATGCCATACATATTATGTATTCCACAGATAACATTTATTATAAGCGCTTTCTCCACGAAAATCAACATTCTGTGGAGCTATGCCTGTGTGTAATTACAATTATATGGCATCATTATTCGGCAATCATTTACTGTCGGCTCCATGCTTGTTCTAGTCTATGGTTAAAACTTAATCTATTTCTAATGAAGTTGAAATTGGCAACACCGTGCCCATTATGTAACAGTAGTAATCGGCGTCTCAGAAGCAGGTCAGGGCAATTTACGTTAAAATCGGTAGATTCTTACTTCATTTTTGGTAGTTGTATTACTATAACTAACCATACTACGCTTAAAGCACTTAAAGCTTACGCTTTAATACTTCAAAATATTTTTCCGATACAAACCAATTAACAGTTTCTAAATCAATCAGGTCTGGATATTCCATAACTAAAAAGAAACCTTTATAATTATTGCACTTAAATTTTATCGACGGCAAAAATAGTTTTATATTTCATGAACAGGTTTATTCTCTAATACCTCATTTTTCTGGTTTATACGAATCTTCATTTCCTTATTAAAAAACTACATTAACTTTATATGGATATTATTAGTATCGTAAAGATTAATCATTTGATTGTGATTTATATTATAAACGGTTGGTATCGCACAAGGCATATAATCTAGGCTTTGGGGGCAATAAAATTGTTTGAGGCTATAAAATAATCAGTTGTATATATCGTGTGTACATTGAAGGGTTATGGACCAACACAACTAGTAAAATTACTATGGTAAAATTACATATATAATATATTTATTTACACTATATCTATATTATTTATTTACTATTAAGTATGTTTTTTGTAGTACTAGGAAACGTCTTTTCTTGTATGTATGCAACGAGCGTTAGGTTTTATTTTGATTCTTAAAGTTGCTGATCTGCTTAGATCAGATTTATCCTACTAATATTATAAACGCGAAAGTTTGTATGGATGGATGTTTGTTACTCTTTCAAGTAAAAACTACGGAATGGATTTTAATGAAAGTTTACTATAATATAGCTTACACATCTGAATAATATATAGGCTACAATTTATAAAGATATTGTATGAATTGTCCAAAATATCAAGTAATTAAGAAAAAATCTACCATCTGCGAGCTATTCTGGCGTGCGCTGCCAAAACCGCTAGAGTTACACATATGTAATGTAGCCCGCCACACTTGTATCTGTATCTTATGTGTAAGCCATTATAACCAAAATAGTAAACCATAACTACAACAAAAAATAATAATTAATTTCAATTGCATATTAGTAATAAATTGATTCCTAAATGAAAATAGATACTATATAGCTTCTGGTATTTAAAATAGATAAAATATGTGATTCACGCTACATAATTTGGACAAATATTATTTTATTCCTGCGCAGACGAAGTCGCCGGCACCAGCTAGTATCAAATAAAAGTACTATTAATTAGCGTTCGTTTTTTAAATACGATAGTAAATTGTAGTTTGTTTACAGCCTACGGAAACCTTGGCAGTGTTTTGTCTACACAAGGGAGAGTCGTGGAGGCCGAGGCAGCGTTCGAGAGAGCTTTAAAATACAGACCTAACATGGCCGATGTACACTATAACTTGTGAGTATATAGTTTCTAGTATAGACTAATTTTCCGTATATTAATGTAATAATTTTTCTATTGAAGTTAATTAAAACGGTAAGTATCGTATAAAAAATGTTTTATCCAAGCATTTCCCTTAAGAAAACGTTTGATTTATAGGAGAAACTAAACGTTTAATATTAATATCTTGATATTCGAAGCTTAATAAATTGATTTAAGTACGCAATACATTAATAATTCCGATAATGTAAATTGATATCATTATCATTTATATAAAAGAGTATTTGATAATATCATAAATATTGAAAATGGGCCGTCAATAAAAATTCCTCAGAAGCTAACTTTTATAATGAGAATCCATATAAAAATATAATTGCTTTACTAAATTCATTTGTTTACCTAATCAAAATAATAAAAACTTTACAATAAAGCTTTTATTAGCTACGCCTACGTGTTCGTACCTGTAGAATAGTCATTAGTCAGTCCTATTTTATTTTGTATGGATTTATACATTTGTGCAGAATATTATACATGTTATATATTAAATTGATGACCCAAGAATTCAATTTATGTTATCCTTGTAGAGAAATAATTTAAATATTTATTGATGTTCCAGTCAGTGTGTTAACTAAAAACTACGTAATATTGAATCTATTACTTAAACAAAACGCCTATAAAGGTTCTGCCTATAATAGTTACGCCAAAAACGTATTAGATTTGACTGTTCTCAGGTACAGACTAATTTTATAATTTAAATATTCAATGGTATTGTAAAGTAAAACAAAAGGTGTGTTTTGGGGAATTTTATTTATTGTAATCTAAGTACAAGCGGAAAAGTTTAAAAGGTTTCCAAGTTCAGTTAGGTAAAGTAATGTTGCTGCCTCTCAAGGGAACTGGAAGGTAAATGGTTGGACCTTTATTAGGGCTACCAACATCGCCAAGGAATATATTATTTATGTTTTATTAGTTGGCAAAGGAAAAACACGAGGACTTTTAGTTGTATTATGTAGAGGATAGGTACATATATGTATATGTGAGTGTGTGTATCCCTGAGGTCGTAGGTTCGATCCCTAGCTGTGCACCAAATAGCTTTCTGTGCGCATACAAACATTCGCTCGAACGGTGAAGAAAAACATCGTGAGGAAACCGGGTTGCCTTAGACCCAAAAAGTCGACGGCTTGTATCAGGCACAGGAGGCTGATCACCTACCATTGACAAATGATCATGAAACAGATTCAGAAATCTGAGGCTCAGATTTAAATAGGGTTGTAGCGCCACTGATTTATTTTTATTTATATATGGATGTATCTGACGATAATTTTATCGAACACAGTTTGAGTAAATACTGGATGTACGCAACATCTTGAAAGAATTAAGAGAACATAGGAACCACGAATGAAGATCATTAAATCTTATAAAAATTTCAAGCTTTTTTTATTTATCGCATCGGCTTCAAAACGTGTACCTTAAAAAAATTACAACTTCATTATAATAAACGACCAACTTTTAGGATTAATTAACTGTCTAAGGAGGGGAAATGATATGGGGTACATAAATACGAACTGATTACAAAGCATTTAATGTGTACCGTAGTGAGTACAAATTAATACAGGAAAATGAGTTTGTACTCACATAAAGGCACTAGACCACTTCATATCTTATTGATTAAGGTACAACGCTAACTTATTTATTTATTTTAAAAGGCAAACTAACGAAACACACACAAACACTTACATAGAACACACGACATACACAATACATGCATGTGCATCAATAACAAGTGTGCACAAAATTTAAAAACATTACAATGATAAAGAGAAAATAACTTTTACATTAAAATAAAACACAATCCAGATTAAGAAATACAAATGTGCAATTTTAAAATTTAACCTATTTCTACTATTGGTGACGGATGGCTGCAGCAGCTTATGCCTGAAGACATGGAGACTGTCATTAAATGGATCAGCTTCGCATGTACTCAGAGCGTACTGCATCTATTTAGAAAAAAAATCTTAATATGCACCTGAAACGGTGATAAATTTAACAATTTAATTGCCTCTAGCCATCATTACGAAGCCCGAAGGTGTAATATCAAATATCCACCTAAATAAACTTTTCCTTACGTATATTAAATTGGTACACCTATTGCTGGGTAATTCAAAATTATTTCCAATAAATCTTGTTAATTATCAACAATATACAAAGCCAATAACGCAAACTTCAGCGCTTTGTCTCGTTTGTTTATGAAACGCTATAATAAATTGGAACATAATAATAGATTTCTATACCGACACAAAATCAATAGGCACACACAGACTGTCCCATTAATTCACTGAAGCTTCGAATACTTGAATTAATCGGGTACGCTCCTCTCGACTACACCACCTAAGCGTCGGGTTTCCGTGCAGTTTCACAAATTAACGTCAACCCATACAACTTAATTACTGAAGCGTAAACTTTTTTCTTTAGCTTTGATGCGTCACGATTTGTCCAAAAATGCCTGTTAATATTCCACGTGAAATGTCAACTTAATTGGGGGAAATGAAACCTTCGTGACGTTTCTTAAATTATTCATATTGTTTAAATAGTTTTTAATTATAGTATTGTCTTTTGACAAAACCTTTACACATTTAAAGAAAATTTTTTTAACCGGATTAAAGTTATGTATTATAATAATTATTTAACATAATTTTAAATTTAACCGACGTTTCGCGTGCTTTACAGCGTGCGTGGTCACGGTGACTGAAGACAAAAGGTGTTGGATGTCAAAAAGTATCACAGCTGTAGAAAAAGTTGCTTTATCTGTATTTATTTCCCCGGAGTTAGTATCGACTAAAAGATGGAGGGTTTTGGCAGAAATGGTTCACGGTGTCCTCTATAGTTTTTAAGTAGTTATTTATGCAAAGTGGAAGATTACATAAACACTTTCTAGACTTTTTCTTAAGTCATGATGTAAGCAATAAACTTGTCTTACAATAGCTACCCACTGAAGTATTACTTGCAAGCCATCAGGTATTGAGTGTCCATGGGCTTAACAGTTAACATCATATGAGCATCTTGCCCGTTTGAAGCCTGTTCTATAAAAAACATATTTACACTCAGCTATACGATTTTGTGAAATCGACCATTCATTATGCTTGTTCAAGATAGTTTGCAAATGAACTCAATCATTGACATTTGTTACGGCAACTGTGCTTTAAGAGCCGTCAAATTTGTATAATTAAAGTTATCTAATTATATTATATCAGAGCGACGAGATTTAATGTCCAATTAGATATCGGATGTTATGAAGGATTTCAGGAAGCATAGGGTAGTGGGTAGTCAAATAATGGTTATTTAAATTCTATATCAATAACACGCTTATACAGATGCTTATTAAATTATCAATTCGAATATACGTATATGCTACTTGTATGAGCATCGCTTCTGGCAGGATGGGAGTAGATTGACAATTTAGGCTACATTAGTCAGCGTGATTTATTGTATGCTCGCATTTACCGCATTTTAGGTATACCAAATCTGTATTTCAATAGAGATTCACTGTGGCTTAAAGCACTTTACCCATTAAACTGTTTCAAATAAGGCCATGTGGAGTTTGCAATCGTAATAATCCAGTGACGAGTCTTTGTTTTTAAATTTAAACATAATAAATCTCTAGTATTAGTTAGTTGAAATAATAAATAAAATAAATTAAAATTACTTTATTTGACTCAAAAACATTACATTTAAAAGATTGTAAACATCCACTATGCTACAAATCGTTGAGATACTATATTCATTGTAGTTTATACATATGAGCACTAGCGTTTAACCTAGGCCTAGCCTGTATCTTAAACGCTAGTTGAAATCTCTCTGATGTTTTCATGGATTATTCTTTATAGGCAAGGAGATGTAGAGTCCTCTGTAATCTTTGGTTCTTTGGGTCGAAATATGCTCTGGCTTCCAGACGATGTTTTTTCTCTTAATAATGCGTTACCAACTAAGGCGTAGTGTGATAAAGTGTTAAAGTAGGATTTTGATTTGATGATATCGTCTTTATCATTAGTTCCTGAACAAATCTAATCTCTGTCTTATTTATTGATTTCGAAAATCAGATTAAATGCAAAATGATCCGAGGTTCTTTAGTAAAATTTGGTGGAAATATTTGTTTTATTTCTGAAAACACAAAGTACGACTATTAATGTAATTGAGTTATCAAAATACCTATATTGCCGCTCGTGTTACTCAGAAATTCTAACATATTCTGTTCATGTTCCTAACAAATGAGTAAGCGGTAATGAAATGTACATGATATATACATTAATACACAACTTAAAGCATTCGTGATAAACTATGAGAAATTTCTACAATTATTCTATTTCAACGAATGATATGTATTCTGCTACAATATACTTTATATTTATTAGCACAATGATAAAATATGCTTTTATAAACCACCCTTAGATATCGTCAAAAATAAAACTCCGTGGTCGTCGCAGCATTTCTATTCCTATCAGAAGACAGTTCCTTAACTCCACTCAGATGAATGGTAATTTCGTGTTAGCTAGGCGCGTGAATCCCAACCATCGGGGGTTTGGACTTTGTACCAATGGATTGTTCTATTTATGCGTTAAATAAATGATTAGGACTAAAACTAGGTTACGCAATCAGACACCAAAGCTATCAAGAAACAGATACAGAAAGCTTAGGCGCCAATATTTTTGAAGTTATACTTCTTTAGGAGCGTTATGAAAAATTTACGAGAGTGAAATTTTACGATGCGCGCGCATTGTGACACAAAATTAACAGAATGAAGTTGGCCACGGAAGATGCTACGGCATTGGACATAATTTAAAAACAACATTCGAATAATAATAGAATTTATGTTACACTTAATGTAAGAGAATAATAATAAATATTTATTTATTTAATTTTTCAAATGTAAACTGAACTTTATTGACTATAATGACTCCTTTTCCAGTCTTTGATTATTTAATTGTAATTAATTATTTGCATGCAATCAAAAACTATTTTTAATAATGCCAAAAAAGTATAACTTCTTACGCGCGTACATAAGTACACGCACCCGTTTTTTTATTTATAAGATATTCCTATATTAGATGTGATACTATAGAACAGATATGTATACGTACTGTTTTAAAGTGTTAGCGTAACTCCAACGTTCACGGCTCCTCACGACATGTTCTTAACGTTATTGTGCCATCGTTTTCTCTAACGAAGTGATATTGGCTAGAGGGGCTGATATTATCTTTAATAACATGCGCTCAGTATAATCGAGGGAAGGGGAGACAATTACAATACGGGAGTTGAGTTTCATTACTTATTGGGTTTTTGCCGCAGATTGCGTAGCGCTCATTACAAAGTCAAATTAACGAATTCACAAATCTCACCGACTTATAAACATACAAGAATGACAATTCACAACGAAGGTATAAATAAATTTATTAGGTATAAACGCGAATTAATTAAATTAAAAACTGCCCCCACGAACTTCATTTCGCCTAAATATATTTTTTTTACTAAACCTACCTTTTTAGTATATGGATCATTTTGCTATGCTACCCCTTCGCTTTTTAAGAATTGGTACGCTCTATTCATGAAGGAATCTTTAGTTAATATTTTAAGTTTTACAAATCATTTTAAGGCAAATAGATAAAAAGTATTCTGTGTCAACCAACACAAAACAAATTTCGCTGGAATTCTGGTGGAGGAACTACTAAGGCACGATGACTCGTAGTTTTTTGGTAGGATAAAGAAAGTTTAAATTGACCTCAATTGTACAAATTGGGGACCTTAATCATAATGATATTCTTAATGTTAAATAAATTTTGTAATTTAGGCTTTTGATAACCTCGACACGACAAAAATTTCATACTTGTACCCTTGTACTAGAAATATGAAAAATGTCTTATTATTTTACGTAAAAGGTATTTCAGTAACAGGGATCGAAAAGGTACAATTAAAAGTAATTAAGTCATTTCAATAGAGTTTTTATTGCTTTTGTCGACTTTTAATAATTGAATTCCTTTTGTGAATGATAAAAGTTAAATAAAAATCATTTGATGTTTAAAAAGGTTTCTGATGATACAAGCTGGCTTCATCTACATGTAATTAGTGCCAAATATAGAGATGTATACAATGTAAACTCGACGCTTAGACGTTGAAAGTACTCCCCATTTTCTAACGCGCATTTAAGACAATTATATAGAAAAAAATGCAACATTTTATTAACTACAATTTATGCCAAAGTGATTTTGCCGTTGACGTGATTCGAGTGACTTTACATGTAGTTTACACTGCATTTGCTTTCCTTAAAAAGAACATGATTGAAATCTAGAATAATAATAATCTTTATTCATTTCACACACAAACTTAGTACATAAACAAGTGACAGTTATATACTATTATAAATAAATAATTGTCTTACTTCTGTTTAGGGAAAATGCTATGTTTTTGTGAGACTGATGCCTGCTAAGGGTAAGAGTACCTGTGTTACAGGTCATCAGGCCTCCACTACTTCGGATCGACAGAAGGTCTTATAAAGTAGAGAAAAATCTTGAAAATCTTGAGAATGGTGGAAATTTCTCGTCTGAATTTCTTTACCAATATGTCGACAGATTTTTGAAGTTATACTTCTTGTGGTGCGTTAGGGAAAAATGAAGAGAGTAAATTTTCACGATGTGCGCCCATACCGTTACAAAAAACCGACACCCTGAAGTTAGCTATAGTCAACATTTTAATTGTTAGTGTTGTTTTTACTACAAACGTAGAATAATATTTGTGAAAAGATTTTTATCTTGTTACGCCAAAGAAGTATAAGTTTTATTATTGTTAGAAAAAATGTTGACAAATTACCTATAGTGAAAAAATCATAAAATCGTAGTCGTATATGGCCGATTGATAGCTATGTACTATAACAAATATGGCAATAATATTATCTCTTTACCTTAGTAAACTAATCTATCAGCTATCACTGCTTTTTCTTAAGAGCAGTGTTGGCCTAGAGGCAAGACCAATAAACATTCCGATCACAGATATATATGTGAAATTTAGGTAGGAATTTACTCTCATTCAAACCACTGTTCTATACATAGATTACAAAAAAAGGATAATGTCGCCGTTATTAGTCCTAAAAACCTTACTATAAAGATTCGTCAACTACGTAATCATGTTTAAAATCACTGTTCGAATATGTCTCCGAATGTTCTTTAAACTTTATATATTACCTAGACTGAGCTTAAAGCTCCTAAACACCATATACTTATTTATTTAATATCTCGTGTCAGACTGGTTCGATCATAAAACAATTGAGACAAACAATACACTTAAATATTAATGCAATTATTTTACAGAATGAATCAAAAGAAACTTTTTATTTATAAGAATATTTGTTGTCGATACGTCTCAAAGTTATTGTTATTACCTCATATAGGCATTTTATTAACTCGCTGATAATATATGAACTGGCGTAAAAATATTCGTGTTCATTTTACAAGCAGGTGAATTTGTGTTTGGTTTTAGGATTCTAAATAGATTTACGGAATAAATATACATAATCAATTATTAGGATGTTAAAAGCAGTGTTTAAAAAATAATAAAATAAATCAGTGGCGCTACCTTTTTAAGTCTGGGTATCAGATTTTTGTATTTGTTTCATGATCATTTATTAATCTAATAGGCAAGTAGGTGATCAGCTTCCTGTACCTGATACACGCCGTCGACTTTTTGGGTCTAAGGCAAGCCGGTTCCCTCACGATGTTCTCCTTCACGGTACGAGCGAGTGTTAAATGCGCACATAGAAAGAAAGTTCATTGGTACACAGCCGGGGATCGAACCTACGTCCTCAGGGATGAGAATCGAAAACTAAAGCCACTAGGCTAACACTGCCCTTAAAAAAAGCAGTGATGGCTGCTATATTAGTTTACTAAGGCAAATATATAATATTATTGCTACATTCGTTGAATCAAATTATATTATTAAGGAATTTTGAACACTTTCGTTGAATGTGATGAATAGAGCTTTAAGTAGTGTAAGTAGCATAATATAATTTCAGTAAAACCGAGTAGGTTAATTAATAATTTAATATATAGTTTATTGTTAGTACAAGTACGAGAGTACAAGAGTAATTTGTATTCTTATAGCTTAAAAAATATCTTCAACTTAATGGTGTGCCTGTAAATGAGGTTCGCAGTATCTCTTTTTTAATTTGACACTCAGAAAAAAGAAAAATATACAACTATTTGAAGGCATAATGGCGTGCTATTTCTAGCCTCATATATATAGGCAAAGAGTTAAGACTTCTGTTCACATCAATATTTGGGTCTAGAACATGCCGGGCCTCTATTTTGGCACTTTCGATAGTGATAGCGTTTTTTATAAAATTTCAAAAAACGGGAAAAACCAAACAATGACTTAACATTGAGATTGAAATCGCTAACGCTATCGCTATTGAGAGTAAGAGTAGTGTTCTTATTTATAAGATTTAAATTACTATGAATACAACGATTAATATTTTGAGAAAATAATATATTTCGCTTGGGAATATCAAATTCCGTACCGTGCGAATATTGAAGTGTAATATGTGAATAGCTATTTCTATGTCGTAGATTATGCTTAGAGCTTTATTAATGAATCCATACAAAAAATGGTCAGTTAACATTTATTAATATGACTATTAGTTGTGTTAGTATAAGTTGTAAAAATTTAAGTTAGTTTTTTTAGTTAGTATTATACGCACTGGCCTCCTTAATATTTTTCAATTTCTCTTTCTTTTTTTATCTCTAATTTTCTCAATGTACTTATTATTCAGATCTGATTGTCTTGTTTTGATGAACTTACGTTGAAAGTGCACAATTTTAATTGTTATGACGTGGAGTTCCTTTTTGTATTTTTATTATAGTCTTGTTCTTTTTTCATATGTGATGGAGGGTGGTGGTCGCTTTCCCCACAGGGACCAGCCTAATTGGGGAGTAATGTCGTAGATACAGAACATATATTACAATTTCATCCGAAAAGCACCGCCAACACTTTATAGAACATTCAAATTTAATTAGTTTAATTGTAGTTGGCATTTAGCTCATCGTCATTATACATTTCGTAGTTACCAAATTTCATAGTAATTTGTGAATAATCATGTAAATTACGGTATAAGTAGAGACATTCGGTTCAATTGCCGGTACGCAGTCACTTGAGCACGTAGGCACGTGTCTACACAATTGTTTCCCCGAGTATTCGCTAATATTATTTAATACAAGGATTTCGCTTCGCTTCTACTTTATAAAATATATTTATTAATATATTTATTTAAATAAAACCTATACATAACAATCAAATAAACAGTATTTACAATTTTTTTTATCTACATATTAATAATAAAAATAAATAAAAAGGAAATTAAAACAAATTTTAAAAGTTTTGTCCCTGTACCTTTAACGCTGGCAGCATTTCCTCTCTATAGTATGATACTTATTCGTTGAGCAAGGAAAGCACCAGCTCTGGGGTCACCGGTACTATCTACCAGGCGCCAATTTAAATCTTTAATTAGCGCCTGTGCTCTTGAACCCCACGGCCCAAGAGTCTCAACTCCAAAGGGAACAAAATCAAAGTTGGAAGACTCTTATATTTGAGCCGTTGATTATTTTCCGTCAGCTCTGCGGCCGCCCCAGCTTTTTGCTTTTCCGACGGAGGTAAGACGGGGAAAACATGTCCATACAAGTCGCATCCCATACCAAAGCCCTTCCCATTTTCCAAGGGGCATATATCTATATTATTAATTTAAATAACAATGCAATATTTAAGTTAATTTATTTAGATATATTGTTTAAATTTTTCTATAATTTTGACCCTACTACTACTACTGTTTATTATTCATTAAACACAAAAATGATGTAACGTAATAATAATTATGATTTGTTTAAAAATCAATAGCTTATCGTTAACGTAACGATTTATTTTTTACAATCAATTTTAATATGACATTTACAAATGTAATTCGTAATTATAACGGCCAGTATTAACGCCATTAAAGCAACATGCTCATTTCAAACCGCTCACTTGTATAAATGTACGCCAAATATTAGAATATTTCTAGCTCATAAATCGCGTTCACGATACTATCTACGCTGTAGGTGCTAAATGGTGTGTTAAAATACATTTCCACCAATGCAAATCCAAATTCACTTCACACCGCTTCCATTACGGTAAAATGGAAGCAATGTAGGGTACACACGAGACTGGTACCGGGACAACATACCGTGTCCCTACGATAAGACGTAGATTATGCTCATGTTTGCACACACATATTTAACATTCCCGACAGCTAGACTTGCGACAACACCTAGCTATTTTGCATATCGCCTGTTTGCGAAACAATTTCGTTTTAAACGCATTTGCAAGAACTAATATGGTTTGTTAATAGCATTACGGACTTTTGCCTCCTCTTGAATGTTCAAAGTTTTTTTTTCTTTATTCACAGATTGAATCGTTTAACCTGAATATGTTTCGTTATTTGGAACGATGTATTTCTTGTTATCAAAATTCCCTTCAAACAGTTAATTATATTTGTATTTTTTTCTAAATTTCAAATTAATAAATTTGATATTGTTAACTTCATTTACATATACACCATTAACTTGTAGAGAAACAAATTATTTTTGTAGTTAATAACAATAAACTTAATATTAGCTTATTAATAAACCTTCACGTTTTTACTGAAGTTAAGAGAAACTTATCAAAATTCCTTAATCATATAACTTGATTCAAAGAATGTAGGAATAATATTATCTAGTTGCCTTAGTAAACTAATATCGCAACTAATCTACACTAATATTATAAAGAGGAAAACTTTGTTTGTTTGTTTGTTTGTTTGTTTGATTGTAATGAATAGGCTCATAAACTACTGGACCGATTTTAAAAATTCTTTCACCATTCGAAAGCTACATTATCCACGAGTAATATAGGCTATATTTAATTTTGAACAAAAATAGGGTTCCGTAAGATATTAGGGTTTTTCGGACACAAGGTGTAAAAAATCAACCAAAAAAGTTACTTATTTTGCGTACCCTGCCTAAACTATTGAAGATAGAACCATAAAATGTTCTAAGTAATTGTAGATCTTATAAATATCTACAAAAAAGTCCGCGACACACAATACCTATCTATGTCGAGTGAGGCACAATAACCATAAATGATATAATGACATGGCAAAACGGCGTTTGCCGGATCAGCTAGTGTTGGAATATTTTGAGTATACCGTATATACAAGTTATAATTTAAGTGAGCAGCTAAACATTAATTCAATTTACAATTTGTCACCTTGCCTGAATCGCGGAATGTCGCGATCGCGTGACGCCCGGAAGCCTCGGTTCGTGAGGCTTCGCTGCATAAATTACTTACAATTGATCTGAGCGATTCAAACCACATCAAACAAATATTAAAGCGACACTAGATGACTTTGTTTCGTATTGAATCAAATGGTTCAACTGTTCAAATGTAATGCTAACTTTGAGTTTGACATTTGAACTTGTATGCAAATTTGTGCTTTGTACCTTGATTAGGTAAATATTCCGTATCGCGGCACCACCGATTTTGAGGCTGATTTTTTTTCTTCGTCATGAGTTCTCAGCACCATAACTAGTGCTGTTTTGATGGCGCATGACCTTTTTTGCCAAAAAATAAAATAAAAAAAGTACGCAAAACCGAAGAGCACCCCACTATCGACGTGTTCTTGTCTGCCTTACCCCTAGAGTGTATATAAAAAATCGGAGGCGCGGAGGAAGAGCAGCCTCCGCTGTAACAAAGCACAAATTACCCTTGATAACTTTATTACTAGATGTCGAGCTAAGTCGGTTATAGCATTCTTTTATAAATGGACCAATCAACACAAAAATAATTTTTCAATTTGAATCTACTGATTCGAAAAATTTTATAAGCGGGTTTAAACAAACAAAAATATTATTATAGATATACTTAAATTGTTGTCTTACTTTTTGAATACAACACGTCCAATGTCCATATTTTAAAGCGAAATGCTGGCACCAATTTGATTAACAAATATAGGTTTTCACACGTCAAACGTATCGGGTTTTCACATTAAGCTGATATAAAAATCATTAAAAATGTCTATTTTGCCTACAAATTTTTGCTTGCTTGCATGCTTATTCAAGAGCAATGTTTATAGTTTGTACTATATTACTATACTACAAACATAGGCTACTATATTATTCAGTATAAAACAGAGTTGCGGGGTTGCCGTTTGCACGGCTGGGTCTTCAAAACATAAAACACTTGTTACCGCGCGAATAATGAAACGGTGTAATTAACACTTATAACTTAGTCCTTTTATAATAAAAAATTTCAAGTAGAAAATCCAGTAAAAAAATTGTACGAAATTTCTACTGTAAAAAATTATAAAAAGGTCAACAATGCCAATATTTCTTCTATGTATTGTTTAAAAACCATCTCTTTGCTTTGTTACGTGAATTTTTATGCAACGTAAAATAAATTAATGATACATCCAACGTGTCGTGTAATTACCTCCAAGTAATTAAATAAAACGGACACGAAAACACTTTTAAGCGTTACTTTTTACTGTTGCACGTTTTATTTGAAAGCAAAACCATGTCATTTATATTTTAAATACAAATATTTTTATTTAGATTCGGTAGCTAAATTCAGTGCGGTTTTAAGATAGTATCCATAGACACGAACAGTGTTACCATGAGTTCCGCGTAGCAACGTTTTACAGTAATTATCTCTGACGGTTTAGGGTTCTTAAAATATCTGACATAAGCGATGTGTAAAAATCAAAGTTTATGCCTTATTTAAAATGTTGTTTTTTTTATATCATTGTTAGAAGGTCTCATGTATCTCCCTCAAATACTGTTTTGATTATTACAACCTTCCTTTCGTCCCATTAAATTATTTTGAAGTGATCGCTAGCGCAACTTATTTCTCAGCACTACGTTGAATTCTTGCTATGATTACTCTATATCAATCTACAGGTAACAAACAAATGCAATTTGGGTATATTCGTCGGATACCTAACCGAAATAAAAGTAATTCAATACAATGTAATACAGAGCACGTCACTATAATTAGAGGGGAATTAGGAGCAAATTATTGCTGGCGTAGACGAGGTACAATGCCCGGGTCGGACCATTCTCATTAGTGTTCGCTGAGCCCACGCTGAGCCGAGTCTAGAGCCTGCATTATTCATGCGGACAATATTGCACTGCCGCATCTATGTATTATAAAACTAGTTTTTTTATAGAAATGACGTATGCGGTAGATCCGGCGTTAGTATATTAAAACTGTTCGGTTGGTGCTCAAATTTAAGAAGAATAGATTGGGTTTGTCGCTGGAAACGCATGCCCTGTTTTTCATTTAGTCTTTTGTTTTGCATTTACTAAAGTAATGAATCGCACAAAGAAACATTGTATCATTAGTAAGTATCGACCGAGGGACACGGCCGCATGTTGCACCACAATGTATTTAAAAAATTGTTACGCCATGATTATCAAACTATTTATTTATTTAATCACTTTCCCAGAAGTTACAGACTCAGAAGTCACTGTCGTGTAATGCTTTCAAGAAGAGTTATGATTTTTAAAGGCTTTATAATATGGGAAAGTTTTTAGATCATAAGTTTTTAGAATAATTATATGGCATGATTATTATTAATGTGATATGCCTGATTGTGCGGGTTTTTTATAATTAAAAAATCTGAATGTACCACTTTTATTTCTAATAAAGGATTTATTATTATTTATCAAAAGGGAAGGTATTTAATTAGTAATAAACTATTAATTTTGTTAGTTGACATCCTATAAGATGTTCGTTTAAAAGAAATAAGTATTACATAAATATGACTTTGTACTTAACACACTTTTACATTTGTAATTTCTATATTATTGGTGAAAAACCTTTAAGCCTTACTTATTTTCATTTAATAATTAAACATTTATATCACAAGAGTTTCATGTGAACAACACATTTCCGATGTATTCAAATTTGGAATGTGATTTTCATACAATGATCGACCCAAATCGTACCCTTTTCGGATATTTATCATCCCTTTTCACGAGAAACCATAGTTTGCATTTTGAACCCTTAAAATGTATGAATAAAAGGTTGTATATAATATATTGTTTTAATTTGAATACGCAAATATAATTATTAATTAAAAATAAATCTCATTAGAGCTTGAATTTTATCCAAAACGTAATATAGTAGTCAACTGTGTTTAGGAAATTTTAATGATAGACACATGGGATTATTTTTATAAAGCTTCTTACTAAAACGGAATCCAAGGATGTCTGGTATCACGATATTTTCAATAATAAAACCGAGTAAGTAGTAATTATGTTCCTCAATGTTTCACTTTTTAGTACTATTTATAACTTATCCAAAAATGTATATGCTAACTTTATTTTAAAGTAAAATGTTGACTCAAAGATGGATACAGATTTGACGACTCATTGGTCTAGTGGTTAGTTACCCCAGACTGCGAATCCATGGGTCCCGGGTTCGATCCCCGGCTGAGACGAACATCGATGTGATGAGCATTTGGTGTTGTGCTTAGGTCTTGGGTGTTTAAATATGTATTTATATGTCGATCTATCTATAATATGTATGTATATCCGTTGCCCAGTACCCATAACACAAGCTTCACCAGCTTAGCATGGGAGTAGGTCAATTGGTGTGAATTGTCTTTAAAAAAAAAGATAAGGTTACCCACGTTAAGCCCCAACTCCATAGGAACGACCAGTCTATGTTGTACCCGGCTCGCACCCAATTATAGATTATTTATTCTTATTGCTAATAACCATGATATTTATGAATGCCAATTGATTTTGACACAGCTATCGATACATTTCCACAATCAACCCAACCGAAAAATCTTATACAATATTACAACAGCCTGAAGCAAAAATACTGACCTTGTATCACTTAATTCGCATTAAGCATGGCGATTTCAAGTTTAAACCACCAGCCTGAGGGTTGTATACATCATAATAATGTTGTTTGTAGAAAAAATAATATTAACTATATTTCATGACACAAAGAGTAAAAGTTTTCATAAATCGTGTTATTGGTTCATGAGTTGCGTGCTTGAGGCTGTTATTTGTATTGTTTTTCGAACCATCATATCGGAAAATTAAATCATCTTGATTTATTTTAAATTGTATTCATTTGAACATGTTTTAAATGAAAATAAATTACAATTTAATTTCAAATTTAAGTTGATAAAATATCGGTGTTTGTATATAATTTTAATTACCCATTAATTATTAACCCAAAATTAAATTTTATTTACCCTTGTGAACCCATAATTAATTCAATATTCTATATGTGTATAAATCTCTGTTTTTCCGAAGGTATTCGACTTAGGGTCCTTTAAGAAAAGAGCGTCCCAATTCCTTAAAAGGCAACGCACTTGCACTCTTGCAATGTGACTGTATTTTGGCGGCGGTACCGCTTAACATCAGATGAACCTCCTGCCTATTTTCCCCCTGTTATATATAAAAAAGTACTTCTTTGTACGTGAGACCAGTAATAAAACGTATCATAGTAGTTGAGACTGTATATATTATAGTCGCGACTGTTATAATATAACATTTATTGTTTATTTACACGCTTTATATTAGCTTCACCTGTATGTATGTATGTATGTAACCGACTCCTTCGGACTCGATTTTGACCCACTTTTAACGGACAGATTTAATTCAAACTTTGCGCACCTGTCAAAAATCGATGACAATGCAATAATCCGAAAAAAAAAATAATTTAACTAAAAAATAAAAAATCGTGGGGCGCTCTGTGCTATATTTTTCGTCTATCGAGCAACCCACGCTTTTTCACAATAATACCAGTATTTTTTGTTCATTACCATTTTCAGCCTAAATTAGGAAATATTATGTAAATAGTTTTCATCTTCTGCCTTAGATATAGCTGTGGCATGAAGCTAACACAAAATCTACGTAAATTTACCCAAAATAGATTAGCCTACATTCAGCTTCACAAGCTCCCATAGTGTTTATATTAAATAATTTTGTTACAGAGGAATTTTACACCAAAACCAGAGGCGATACGCCGAGGCTATCAAAAGTTTTGAAAAGGCAATTTATTTTCGACCATCCATGGCTTGTAAGTGAATATTGAATTTCTACGTAATTAATTTAATTTAAGTTACTTTCGACAGTTTTCTGCTTCGATAAATTTCGAGTAAAGTTTACTATGTACACTATTAAATTTCAATTAAGCCACAATATTATATTATATTTTATAATAAAATGAAAATTGACTGTATAACAGTCTATTTACGTCCTGTTCTGTTGCTCTACGGGTGGACAAATTATCTAAGCGTCTTTAACAATAATATAATTACTTCAGTGTTTATATAATATATCATATCAAATCAAAATCATTTATTCATATAGGAAACACAATGTACGTCAAAAAAGGGCGTAGAACGGAAGAGAAGAACTAACAATAAACTCTCCGCCACTCTTTTTAATCGTCAAGTTTTTTGTTTTACACAAAATTTGTAAGGAGCTGCAACCATTACACCATGTTCCACATGACATCTTACGTATCAATTTTTTTTTATTTATTTAGTGGCCTATGTAAATCTTGGCACATCTTTGATGGCCGACGGGAGATTAGCTGAGGCAACTAGCGCACTACGGGCGGGCGCGCGCGCCGATGGAATTCGCGTGCGTGATCGCAGAGAACATGACGCTGCACGCGTCTCAGCATTAGTTCAGCTCGCTGCTTTGCATTCGCGACGAGGCCATTGGCACAAAGCCTTATCATCATACAAGGAAGCACTACAGATACTTCCTGTGACAAACTCACCAATTGTAGGCTGGACTCGACACGTATGTTATATGATTTTTGAAGTATCTAAATTCATTTATATAATAAAGCGATTCCATTGTTATTGAATTACCAGAAAGGCTAGCAAAAGTGCAGTTTATTATTATTTCTTTGTGTTACAAACTAGAGCGAAGGAACGAAGCACTTACCGTATTTCCATATTTTTATAAATGTGACATTCAACCAGCACCTTTGTAAGCCTCGCTGGATTGTCTGTCCAAAGAATAACAAGTCAAAATGTCTCCGAGTGCATATTTTTAAACAACTAAATGTAGTTTGTCGTTTTGGAAAATGTTCCGGAATACCTAGAATTACCTTCATATATTTTTGTAGAATGTCCTAACAATGGCTGGGGATATTTATATACAATTGCAACAATGGGCCCTGGCTGAACACAGCGTTTTATCAGCGTTAGCTCTCGCACCTGGGCACGCGGCCACTTATTTAAGCCTAGCTCAGATTGTAGCTAGAAATGTGAGTATTTTTATGGCCTACATTATTCTTAATTTAAAAACATTTTTATACCTTACCTTAACAATACTTAACATTTTAGACAAGTAGAAACATGGAAGCGGAATCGTGGTTTAAGAAGGCAATAACTTTAGCGCCTGATGACCCGGCGGTTCGAGATCAATTTGGTAAATATCTTATCAATGAAAACTTTATTAATATTTAGATAGCTTTTATAATTATTACAAAGAATTACCATCAACGTTCTATCTAAAATAGAATTCTTATTAATGTTGTGTGTATGTGCTAACGTTTGTGTTACTCAAGTAATTTTGATTTAGTTTATTGCTTTATTTGATATACATATATATAGTATGATTTATTTATTTATTGTTACCAACCCAGTTAATTATTTGTACTACTAATTATATGTAAATGTTTGTTTATTGGCGTAAAAAAACTTTTAGCAAATAAGTTAGTTATAAGCTATAAATATTTCTCAATAACTAAAAATAAGAATAAAAATGTGAGGGTGCGTGTTTTTGAGAGGGCACTTACTATATCCATGCGTGTATTTTAGGAATGTTTCTAAGATCACAACGTCGATTACGAGAGTCGGCTGAACAGTTCGTAACAGCAGCGCGTTTATCGCCGACCGACAGTGCGCGAGCGGCTTCGGCTGCGCGAGCGCTACGGGACGCAAGAAAATGTCGTACCGCTGAGCGCTGGTATGCGAGGGCAGTAGAGTTAAATCCTGATGTAAGTATCCGTTAAAGATTAAGGATTTCATAGCACCCAACTCGGTGTTATTGCATCGTTTTAAATAAAGTAATCTTTAGTCTCTCCATCAAATTTAATTTAAACTGCGATGAAAATTTTTTGATCAGTTTTTATTATGACGGTGTAATTACACTGAATTATTTCTTATAAATAAGGAGACATAAAGATTATAAAGACAATATGTATAGATTAAATAAACATTTATGTAAACCTTTAAATTAGCTTAACTAAAAGATCATGGTGATTTATAAATTTTTCCTTTCATAATTAAATCCCTTTATCCTTTTACTCTGAATTTTGATTGATTAAAATTTTGAATAACAATGTTCATAGTATTTATTTCTCAAAATTCAACAATACATCGAAACACAAAAGCTCTTCGTCCCGTCGAGTTTCATCCAATAGACATTTTCGAAACAAATAGCATATTTCGCGTGCAATTCCAGGAAGCTGAGCACCACTCGAATCTTGGCGCTATTCTGCACCTGAACGGGAAGTATGTAGCGGCTGCCTCTTCATACAGGCGCGCGTTGCAGTTGCAACCTAACGACCAAGTTACGATCACGAATCTCAAGCGGGTGAGAACATTAATGAGCAATCAACGGAAGAAATAGTCAATTGCCAAATCGTTTTTTAATCGTGTTTTAATTACATGTATAACATTTATTTTATATAGTTGGGGAGCCCAGGTTTTTTATGATATTGCTCACGCACGACTAAGGAAAATATATTACGGTGATGATATGAGAGTTGTTAAATAACAATATATGAATAAAAATATATGAATTATCCTAATTAAACAATAGATGACGTATGAAAAATTATCAAAACACTTATTAAGATCTTTTTAATGAGATCTCTCTTACATAGTTAAACAAAAATATCCACCTAACTACTAAAGCAAAGGACATCTTTTGTTTCTTATCCTTATAATATGAATTTTTATTAAATTTATAATTTAAGCAAAAACTGTTGTTACCTTTGCCGTCGGTGAGGGCAGATAATGCTCGCCATATCCTCTACAACAGACGATACTCAGATATGGTTGACCGTCCCAAAGAGAGAGATAGCCCTAATAGCGGGTATTTATTACATGTATGATTTGGTAAAGTTAATGATCATTACGGTACTTTCTAAACTTAAACAAACTGTTTTAAATGTTCAAATAGAAGTCGCAATTGAAGAATACTTTTAGTGTGTTCAGCACACAAAGAATATACAAGAGCATAATATTATATTTTATAGAGATAGTTAAACACATTACAAAAAAATATTACAGAAGAAATTCAATAATTGGGCTCCTCTACTAATAAGTAATCTGAATAGTTACAGTAATATAACGATACATTTTAACTCACTACATGTTTAATTTTGATTAAAATTTCTTAGTACATAAATGGATCAATTATAGAAATAAATTGTATATTGTCTTACAAGCTATTTTATTCACGTTTCAACGTTTTTCGAGTTTCTGTTCGCATAAATGATACGTAATCCAGCTAAAACATTTTTTGTGCACATGCATTAAGGTTCCACTCGGCTTTTAAATTTCTTGCACTATTTTGTTGTATGAAAGAGTTTGAAACATGCATTTAGTACGGACTAATCACTCAAGTACAAATTTTGTGCTAAAGCATTCGTATCTGTATAGGCATTTTGCAAAAGTCAATTAAATAGAGGCTCAAAATTATCTTCAAAACGTTTGAGTGGCTTTTTTCTTGGCTTTTAGACAATGGAATTGTTATATGGAATATAAAACGAAGGATTAATTTCTTTAAACGCTTAGATATTGTTTCGTATATATTCTACTCGATACTACGTACTACTACTAATAATTTTCCTGAAGTCTTTCACATTACTTCGTGAAGTCTAGTAGACATGTCATTGTTTATATGTAAATATATAAGCCGTTAGGTTATTTTAATAAGGAAAAACATTTAATTTGCTTCGTCTTCCATTATATTTATTCAATATTTTCGTATTATAATGTTGTTATTAAGTCATTTAAATTATATCGAGGTTATTCGCAAATTATTATTCAACGTATATACAATTAATTCTAGTCGTACTCAGTCGTCTATTAACTTTTTGTTTGTCTAATTGTAGGTTAATGATTACAATTATACATCTGAGGAAAGTAACAATTCGGATTTAATGCTCGATTAGTTTACAATTTGTTTCACATCTAATGGATGTATCTTACTAAAATCTTTATTAAATGACTTAGGTAACGGTTAAATCTTAATGAACGATTCTAAGTACGACTGAATACGTTTAACTAGTCTTCTGTATAATGCGGGTTTAGAATAAGAATAATAGCGGGTGAACCGCGTCGCTAACTTTATTTTTTATAATAATTTAATTGATATTAGCCATTTAATTTAACTATCAGCTTTTACTTATTTCCTATTATAAAACGAACATATCTATTTAATAATAACCATTCATTGTTATTTCGTGGTAAATATGTAAAAATATGTACATAGTGTTTACATTCCTATATTTAACTTAACGTAATACATCCGTTATTTGAATATAGGAATTGGTTGTCATGACATTGTCATAATAGATAATAATTTAATTCCCAAATATATTTTGTCATCTTCTCATTCACACCTGTGACAATAAATGTATATTACGCTTTGTAGGAATAGAAAAGCCAAAAAACCTTTTTTGTTTAATTTAAAAGCTTAAAGCTATTTGTTTTACTGACACAAGACTGGTGATTTTTATCATAGTTGGCCTAATTCATAATTTTAAAATTCCGAAATTAGTGCTGAACGTACATTAAATTGCATGCAATAGTGGCTTCATGAAAGTGCGTAAAACAATTAATTATCTTTATATATATAATTCTTCTGTGAGTGTGTATGTCACTGAACTTCTCTCAAACGACTGGACCGACTTTGATGAAATTTTTTGTGTGTGTTCAAGGGGATCTGGGAATGGTTTAGATTCACAAATCAGCCCCCCAGATAGCGCTGCAGTCGGTACTTTCATACTTTGCTTTACTAATTGCTTGAAATATCATGCAGGACAACGTCTGTCGGGTCCACTAGTATCTATCTATATCTCTTAAATATCAATTATAATTAAATATCAAGTAACTTCCTTTATCAACATTTTCATGTAAAAGGACAGTGATCTCACCCTACTCTCAACAAAATATCCATTACGCTCAATTCGCTTCACCGATTTTGATCAATTATGGAAGAATATACACTAAACATCGATCACGGCCAGTACTAAGTACATTTTTCTTAAAAACATGATATCTCATTGTATTATTTAACTAACAATGAAATTAATTGAACGATATTATCTGTATTACTCCATTATTTAGAAATTATCAAGGAATTGTAACCATTATTGTTTTTATACTAGTTATATTTATGGTGTTATGCAAGTAAAACTGCAAATTCCCAAAGTGATAATATTATATGTTGATAATTTTGTAAATAAAAGCTTCAATATTTTATACTATGTTTTATTAACCTGTGTATATAAGTCAAACTGCATTTTTTTCTGTGATAATTTTGTGCACAATTAGGTTATACAACTTCTGTACCTCAATAGGATGTTTGCCTTCAAGAAGTATAAGTGTTAAATGCGCATATAGAAATTTCGTAATACAATATTAATTTCTTAAAAATACTTTGATTTTTACTGACGTAAAGCACCATTGGCAATATTGTTTTATCATTTTGGATTCTCGTGAATTATAGTTAATTATTGTATTATTTCATTAATGCTACGAATTAAATGTAGCAATAATCCACACTTACATTATTAAAGGATTGTAAGTTTGAGTTTGTTTTGGTTTTAATTGATAGTGCAACGTCAAAATTTAATATAAAATATTCCTTTGCAAACATTTGCACATTAAAGAAGGTGCATAGAACAGAGTGCATAAAACTGGACAGTAGCATCTACGCTCTGCCTTGCGATTCTGTAACTCACTTTTCGAACTCTCACAGCGGTTTTCGCAGCGGCTGTCGCGCTCACATCAGTCGTGAAGCAGTCATTTTACCATTTGGTATTCTGATAAACAATAAACTACAAGCTCCCTCCGCAAGACGTAATGTGAAATTGCTTAACAGAATACCATGAGATTCCAAAAATGACGTGAGTGACACAGGGAGCGTTGTTAGTGCGAGGTGAACTCAGGGATTAACAGAATCGCACGGCTGGTCATACGTACGTACTATCATAGTAGACCGAAGAGTCCTCGAGAATCTTATAATTTACTAACATTGTATTGAAGATTACATTTTAATGAGTTTTCACACTTAAAAATGCACAAACACCTTTTATGTTACACATTGATAGTAAACTACGTACGTCTTGCCATCTGAGATTAGTAAAATAGGAACAAGAAGTGTGCCTATGCCCCAGAGATTCTGCGACTACGGATGTCAACGTTGTCGTATGCCCAAAAGGAACTAGGGTGGAATAATTTACCATACATTACAAGTGTGATAACTTATTTTGTTTGATTTAGAGGCAATTTAGTATTTCATTTTAATTTTCCTATACCTACGGTTACCTACTTTTTTATAAAGAAAGTTGGTTAATGAAACACTAAAAATATGTCCAAATTTACTTTTTTATTATATATTCTATACTCTATCGATCTACGGATTAATCTTTATTTTGATATATTATTACCGAGTTAAAAAAATTAAATAAACTGCCCACAGTGAGTAGGTAAAGTAGTCATTTACTTTACCTTTATGAATCTGGTTCAAAGCTAAGGCTAAAGGCTTGCTATTCTGTTCCTTCCCACTTTCGTTACTCAGTCTCACTGTCCAACTGTGCCACAGGTACAGATGACAAAAAAAAGCCTATCCTAACATTTTTTAATCATAAATCCTCAATTTCATTGAACCCCAGACGAAATCGTATAAGAGGTAGGTAATTTCGAGGTTTCTTAACGAACCATTTTCCTGGAAAACAGTAATATTTTTTTGATTTCAAAAGCATATAATGTCTAAGAAGAATATGAAAATTTGTTACAAATTCTTTATCGCACAAATGTACCACGAATGTACTTAAAATAAAAGTGGCCAGAAAATATTAAATCAGGACTCGAAGATTGAAAGGAGTCATAAAACCGAAAGGTCTTATAAAAGCGCTCTAAGATTGGCCCGTGGGGGTTTTATTGCGTAAAGCATTAACACAACGTCTACGCGATATTTTTTGCCTCCAAAATACGTGAAGTAAATTGGAAAAGGCCATTTAGCACATACGAGATTTCATCTTGTCGATTTCGTAGGCGTCATAACTTTCATCACATTTTTACAATTCACAAGAGGGCTTAAGGGAATTAATGTTAGACAATTATTTTACTTGATTGTAAGATTATACTAGTGTCATGTGAGTCTCTCGGCTTACACCCTCTGTCTTCTTTGCCGATGAGTAGGGAAGTCTACCTAGTGATACCTGTCTTATATTCCATAATAAACATATTTTATTTTTTATACTGGAATGTATAGATTATTTTTAAATTCTCTATATATCGAGGAAATATGGAGAAAGAAAGCCATAGAGATATTTGGTATAAGCTGGAGGCGGCCTTTACCCGTGAAGGGGTCGATTAACGGTACTTAAAGAAGCTATCTTAGCTTGTCTATCGGGATAACAAAAAAATATATAAAATCTAAGCTTTATATTCTACTTTTGTAATGATTGGAAATTAAACAGACTTTTATTATTAATTATTTTATATATGCGTTTATAAGGTAATGTATTTTCTGTTAAAATCACATAATACTTTATGTTTTAAGATACATAGGAAATTTCTTTTCAATATTCCAGCTAACGCTTGAACTATTTAAATATTATAGTTGCTTTCTGACATAAACTCGCATCATACATATATTTATTATCAACAAAATCATGCTGTATTCTATTTCATAATTTTCGTGTATTCAACTTCACTATACAAACTTAGGCTCGTATCCTTGATTGCGTCTCTGAATAGAGTGCATTTCCACATCGTTAGCATCCTAGACATGACAACTTAAAACCCCGCACTGTTTACCCGCAATTAAATCAATTGGGAGTGACTCGTGCGACTCTAATTTGCACATTGTTTGTGGAAATTCAAAAGAATTCGTTAGTTTACAGAAAGCAACAAGTTCGAGACGAAAGTCGCGATTTGCATTCAAAAGAAGCATAGCGTAGAGGCTTGGCCGAAAGCCGTGTCACAGTTCATTAATATTAATCGTCGCGGGCAAACCGGCTACCGTTTTCTATTCATGCATAATTTGAGTTTTGCGTCCCTTGGATATTTTAATTGCTGTCTTGTATCTTACTTTGAAACACTAGCAATTACTTTTAGGACATAACGATGGCTATGTTAATGAGAAGCTTTAGTGCTGTTGCAGAACTTCGGTCGTGATTAGTTGTACCGAGCAATATTACATATTAGTGGTGTAACTCGAAATCATAATTATACACACGTGTTTCGCACTTCTTCTTTTCAGTTGCCTGGAAAATATATTATTATTAAGGACACCCGTTACCTACTTTACTCTTTTACTTCTTTAGGCACATGAGGGTAAAATTTTACGGATCGTCACGAAGATGTGCAGCGTTTTTGTCGAAGAAAAGGGAGAGAGCGATAGAGACCGATTGCGAGATAGTGAGAAGGGCGAATTACCTTATAGAAATTCTATTTTTAAAATAAAAATTTCGTAAAGAGAATTTATGAAATATTAGTATTTTATATTTTATGCAAAATAATTTATTGAAATCTTAAATGACGAATTCTAAATTAAAATGCCACGTGTTTTTATTATCGAAGAAATAAATTTAAAAAAAATATATATTTGTATTCATTTTCGACATTTAATAGTTTTTATGACAGTTAATTTCCTAACATATCCTCCCTCTAAGTCTCGAAAATCTAAAGTTTTAGATTCGTATAAATATAAACAAAACTTAAAAAATATTTTGCCAAAGAAGTTTCACTTCTCACATGTGTACTTTATAAGCACGCACTTTTTTATACCACAACATTTACCAGCCCATTTTTACATTTTTCTGCGCGAACTTTTGACTTGCGACTTAAAAATTTTGTAGCTTTGACGCACTAAGAACATTATGTTGCAAACACGTTCAGACTTGCAAACATAATCAAAAACAATAAAGGAAACCAGGAACAAGTAATATTGAAGTATGGGCATGCCAAACCCTTATCATCACAATACGTGACTCAGAGCTACGTATTCCTTGGAGATAAGCGAGTGTATTGACATGTTAGATCGAAGAGGCAAAGGCTGTGTTACTCTTCGTGTACGAACTATTCAGGCACGTTTTATTTATAAAAATGTAGATTTTATTAGTCAAAGTCAAAATATTTCACTATAACTGTACACTTATGTGAAAGAAAAAAAATATAATTATTTAAAATTTACATTAACTGCCAGCCTAACAAGGGCGAACGGACGAGAAGAATTGCTTACCCTTCGGCACTTAATTAAATCGCCAACTGGATTATTACAGGGAATGACATGGAATGAATCATAACGAAAGCGGTTACATTGTATTATTTTATCATATTTGATATACCGTTGACGACAAGATTTTGAGTAAATTAATTTTTCAATGTCGATTCAAGAAACAGCATTGGTCAAAAAAGGAATAAGTTATACACGTTCAATTAGATATTGGCGAAATTCAATGCCAAGAATTAGACATTTTGCTCGTAATCGATCTTACTGATACTGATTTGAACTTAATAAATAGAGAACTTAGAAAATAATAATAATAATACCCCCTACCTAAAAGGTCTAAACGGTGAAATAAGTATTTGCATAATTTGCTACTGTCACAATTTTTTTATTTTTATCGTATATAATTATATATATATATTCCAGCGGTCATGTAATTGGCACACTTATGTAACAAAATCCCTGTAAACAATTTAAGCCTCGCAGGCAAAATGTGTAATCATGCATGAAAAACCACGTGATTGGGAATACCAATATACTTTGTCCAATCAAATAAGCTAAAAATTTAATGTTGACATATGGCAAGTAATATTAAAAAATGCTATCTGATACATACTCCATACACATTTTGTTTCTATAAGGTTTTAAGAAATTGTAATTACTCCTAGCTATGTCAGAAGGCATAAGTTGTTAATATACATTTATATTATTATGGGTACCTATCTTGGGTGAGAACGTAAAACGCAAACCAACGATAGCTCGTTTCGTTTGACTGTGATTGGTCGAACGGCATGAAGGATTGTGACGCATATCTGTGATTGGCTTAGAGATACTGATTACAATTATAATGATGCTGTTAATATTTTTTTTATTACAAGCAAACGGCGCCATTTCTTGTTTCGTTTTATACTCTAACGAAGGTAATTATTTTCTTCTTACATGGTCTATTGAATAACGCAAAGCCTTTGACAAGATTGATAATTTAGTTTTATATAAGTCTTTGATCGAAAATATAAAACAAAACACGACATTCAGTAACTACTCGAGGCTTACTTTTATAAAAGGTAGGTAAGGTATAAACTATGTTACATTAAAAATAATCTTAATAAATTACAAAAACAAAACTCATATCTTTTGTTTAATATAATACTTAAGGATCGTGTTATCTCGTTAATTAGTTAAAATATTCGTCAACGCGTAATCGCCATACTTAAACCCTTTTGTGAGCGCAAATAAACGTATAATAACTTTAATTTATCTTTCGCAAGTATGGCGCGAAAGCCCAAAGCTCATTAAGCAGCAAAAAGTTATCCTTACGAGAGTCTATCCACGTACTAACAATCTGCCATCACGATGGAAACGGGCAGAAGATTATTGCTCATTCGGACTGTTTAATATTTATGAATCGTTACCCTAATTGGAATCTGTTTATACCTCTATAATACTTAAAATACATACAATATGTCTATTTTATAGCGTGTTTTTGTTAATCGATTGAATCGATATTTCAAATATATAAAATTCTCGTGTCGCGGTGTTTGTGGTAAAACTCCTCCGAAACGGCTCGACCGATTCTCATGAAATTTTGTGTGCATATTGGGTATATCTGAGAATTGGACAACATCTATTTTTCATCCCCCTAAATGTTAAGGGTACTACCACCCCTAATTTTTTTTTAAATTTTAGATAAAAAAATTATTCTTAATTTTTTTATGATACAGCATTAAAAATACATAGAACCCCTAATCTTCACCCCTCTACGATCAACCCCTATTTTTTATTATAAATAATAAACATGGCAAAACGACGTCTGCCGCATCAGCTAGTGTATTTATAATATTTGTCTTGTGTCCATTTTATACATGCAAATTTTACTTCTAAGAAAGATTGCTAATGTTTGATATTGCATTTAGAATATTATGATTTCATTTTACAAAATTAAGTCCCTGGCAGCATGGCGTGGATAACTCAAAAAGTACCTATTCAATTGTTTTTAAAGGGGGCAGACTTGAGACAGACAGAGTTTTGGCTGACTAACTAACCAACGAAGAAACGTAACAATACACTTGTTATAACTAAGTGTGGAGCTTAAAATTATTCATGCAACAGCTAGAGGCGTTCGGTAACTCATTGCAATAAGTAGCCGCCGCACCGCATATCCTCGCTTTGGAATTAATTGTGAATTTGCTGCTGTGTCTGCTACTGAAATTGTGACTCATTTTCAAAGATCTCATAAATATGGATATTCCTTGACTACAAGACATAGTCAACGTGTATTGTAGATTTTATATTATATATACGTTCATAGGTTATTAGAGAATAAAACCAGTAGTAGCACTTGTGTCTTGGCCTCAGATTTCTTGTCTGTTTCTTGATCCTTCTTTCCTGGCAATTTTACTAAAATCAAACGTTCAGTCTCCTTATTTTTATATAATACTAATGCTAGTGCTTATGTATCGCAATACAGTGAGGAAATGCTGCCAGCATTAAAGGTACACTGCCACAGGGACCAAACTTTTTTAATTTATCAATTATTATTACTATATCTGGTAAGAATATTGTAAATATTGTATATTTGTGTGTTGGAAATAAATATATTGATTGATTATATATATATAATATATATATATATATATATATATATATATATATATCTGAATTATGGAATGTTTGACGACTCATTGGTCTAGTGGTTAGTAGACACGACTGCAAATCCATGGGTCCCGGGTTCGATCACCGGCTGAGACGAACATCGATGTGATGAGCATTTGGTGTTGTGCTTAGGTCTTGGGTGTTTAAATATGTATTTATATGTCTATCTATCTATAATATGTATGTATATCCGTTGCCGAGTACCCATAACACAAGCTTCACCAGCTTAGCATGGGACTAGGTCAATTGGTGTGAATTGTCTCTTTAAAAAAAAATGTCGTAACAAGCGTTTAGAACACCTTTTACACTTTTACACCTACATTGTAAACACATAGAGAAAAGGCCAAAGTGATGTTAAAAGCCTTTCATAAAATTCTGAAAAAGTATAATTGAAACTCAAACATGGTAATGTGCTTAAAAGTTATAAAATAAAACACATATCAACTCGTTATAAACTTTCATTTCCCGTTCTAAATACTTTTTACTACTTACTATATTTTGTCGATTTAATAAAAATCTATAGCAGTATATTTTAATATTGCATTTATTACGTTCAATTTGTTTTTATTGGATATTTTTTCGTTTAGTGCAATTTGTCTCCTTATATTTCGTATATATATATATATTTCGTCATGATCGTAGAACAATGTCAATGAATGCGTTCTTTTCACGATTTAAGTAAATATAAAATTACAATAATGTTTTTTATTGAAGTTCATAAGTGTACCTACTTTGTCTATACTAATATTATAAAGAGGAAAGATTTGATTTTTTGTTTGTTTGAAATGAATAGGCTCCGAAACTACTGGACCGATTTCAAAAATTCTTTCACCGTTGGCAAGCTACACTATTTCCGAGTGACATAGGCTATGTTTCATTTTCAAAAAAAATAGGGATACTTACTAAAACTTGAATAATCTAACCCAAGGTGTAAAAAAATAAACAAAAAACTTCCCAATCGCGTGCGCAGCGAAAACTATTAACGATAGAACAAAATGATGTATTTCAATTTTTCAGGACACATCACTATCTATAAAAAGCATCGCGACAGCATGTCTATCTTTTATAGTTACGTCACAATAAGCGTCCTTTTATTAATATTTTTTTTAATTAAAATACCACCGCTAGAAAAGGCTCTTTATTCGTACCTAGGTATTGATCCTTATCAAAATAAATATCAACGTTTCACATAAACTACAATTTAATGGCATAACCACCAAAAAAGCGTGGTGGATTGGTGTTCTCCTGCCGTATCTCTTGAATAGTTTACTACTGTGTAATATAACAAAAATCTTAGCCACAGCAACGCTTGGCCGAGTCTACTAGTATATTTATATATGTATAAATGAATTATTATTTAATTTAAATGAATAGTACTCTCGTTAACCGAATTCTACCGCTGAGGAAATAATAAAAGCATTACTGTATTTTCTATTATAAAAACATCTTTATTGGTAGGAAATAAAATAATTTCAATAAGTATAAAGGGAAGCGCCTTAGTTAAATTATGAAATTACATTTGAGTAATAAAACAAATTATCAAAATTTCCTTCCTGTTTCATGTCGATTCTGTTATTTTAACTCGCCAGCTCCGGGGTCTTTTCATTTTCAAACTTTTGAAGCAATTATGAAAGTAGTACTAAAGTTTCCCATCGTACCTCTTAGATTTTCATTTCCAAGAATGAATTTTTAAATTTTCATCATTTAGTTTCGCCTTTTACTGTTTCATAAATAGCTGACATAATTTAATGAATTTAAACTTGAAGAAACCTTGTTTTTGTACGATAAACAGCAGACAAGTTTGTCAGAATACAATTTCCTCCAGTTTTACTAAAACATAAATAAATAAATTATATAATCACCGGTACAATGTGGTATTTGAAAATTGGAGATATTTTAAAACATTTATTTACTTTCTTATATCCTATTATTACAGTAACTGAATACTAATACAAAAGACAACTTATTATATCAAAATTCAACTAACACATAATATAAACAAAACATAAAACCTAAAACTTTTTATATCTAATTATAAATAATGCAATTCTTGTAAGTTCAGCCAGTGTGCAACTAAATATATCCGTCTCACTTGTAACAATGTTTCGGATGCGCAAGACACGCGTAAATGGCGCTTCTCTGAGTAAATTTGTATGCGCTCGAGGTATTGTAAGCAATTGCGACCACTTACCACGCCGAGTGTGATTATTTTGCACACGCAGCCCCAGTCTCTACAAAAATTCCGCATTATATATTCTACCTCTAAGGACCTTATAATGTGATAGTAAGATCGATACACATTTATCTAAATGAACTGTATACAAGCCTATTTTTAATATTTTTTGAAGTATTACTTCTTTCGGAACGGTAGGGAAAAATTATGAGAGTAAATTTTTACGATGCGCGCGCACAGCGTCATAAAAACCAACACCCTGAAGTTGCTATAGTCAACATTTTAGTTTTTACTATTGTTAGTGCCCGTTTTTCTACAAACGTAGAATTGATCGCCAGTTACACACACTTTTTTTTTACCAAGAAAGTGTTCATTACACACATAAAAATCATTAATGCAGTCAGGTTTCAAACCCACGTTGACCAGGGCTCTTTATACGAAATATCCAGGCAGTTATTTTTTTCATACATTTCAGCGAAAATTCAAAGAATAAAGAAGGGTTTGATGTAAAAAGAGCATTGTTTCCTAAAAACTCGAAGCTCGTAAAGCTCGTGGTGTGAAGTACACGCGAATTCAATTTGTGTCATTGTTGCACTTAAACGACAAGTGGTCACTACAAAGCCCGCGCTGGCTAAAAGCAAAGTTAAAATGACTCTAACTTTATGCTTTCTAGTTAATACATTGAATATGTTTATTATTTTTATGCAGAGTTTATTGCGATACTCGTAGTAATGTACAAATGAGTCAATGTTACAATAAAAGCTTTTATATTTTGAGACAATTGTAAGATTTAAGACGCATTAACTGTAAAGATGGTTGTGTAAAAAGGTGTCAATTAAATAGATATACCTACAATTAATAAGAAAGTAATAATCAGAATCTCAAAGTATTAATTTTGAGTTCAAAAACGAAATTATTCCAACATTTCTGAAATAGAGTGCACTAGTGTAGACTCGATGTAATTAATAAAACACTGATTATCTCTTATATATGTTATAGAAAAGTCAGTTGAGAACAAAAGGAAACATATTTACATTTACTTAACGAAATTGACTCTTCAAACTGCGTAAACATCCTCATGGCAAATGCATTTAGTAGATTATAAAATAACACAAAGAGAAAACTTAAATAAATAAAAGGTTTATTGCGACTCTAGTGGATAACAAATATAACTTCGTAACTTACTGTTAGTCATAAGAACTTATTGAAACATTAATATTATATATGTATTTGTATAATTTTTTTAACGTATGATATAATTCTGATAGAGATAAAACGTTTGTTTCTCTTATTTATTTATTTTTTATTATAATAAAATGCTTTGAGGTGCGAGGAGAATCACGATGTATACTAACAAACATTTTGTAAAAAAAAGGAGAGACGAACAAAACACTAGCGAGCCTTCTGATAGTGTAAGTGCCCATGGATGGCGGTGTCACCATCAGGTGATAAGCGTGTATTATCTTACCTAAATGAATAAATTATATTTTGTTTGTAATAAATAATATGTCTATGTCTGATTTTTAAGGATGTGATGACCGCATACATTCAATAAACAAACTGTATTGATTTGCATGTTTGAAATGAAACGGTTGCACCAGTCATCATCATTTCCGGTTTTCGGTTGAAATTCCAGTTTTCTACTAAATTTCCTAAAAATTTATTTTTAGGAAATTTTACGTTTTTTTAAAGTTGTAACGAGATGGTTTTATTTTACCAGGTTTCAGGGATATGTATTATATAGTTAGATAGGTGACCTAGTTGAATCACGTGGACCGGCAATTGCTGTTGGTATTTGACATTGTAAGAGTTTTTCAGATCAGACATCACTATGGTGACTATATTCGCAATCATTTTATGAGAGGTTATTAACCTCAAATTTTATTTACAAAATTTGAAAACAGAAATTGAAATTCATAAGGAAATTTTACTTTCATAATTTTGACGTATTAACCCCTAGAGAGCCGTAAACCCGTCACCGAAAAAATAATGAGATCGTGACTTAGATACTTTTAATAGCCCTTATTGATGCCTTCGTATTGAGAATCTTTTTTTAGATAAAAACTTTCTACTTTCATTTCGATTTATTTCTATTATACTAGCTGACTCGGCAAACGAAGTTTTCTCACATAAATATCGTTACAGTCCAAATATACCTATTAAAAATATGAGTTGGTGGTAGAAGGGTGAAAATGTATGTTAAATTATCATCACAAAATGCTATAAAATATGGATAAAAAATAGGCGTGAGCCTTTTCTACACACAAATACACAAAAAAATATATAAGCAGCTGTTCACCAAGATTTTTGGGGAATTTACTTGAATACGAGAATTATATATATATATAGATATGTTTACCTATGTAGGTATATTGTATTGTGGTGCTAAAGTGACTGGCATAGATAAACCGTTGCACGGTTTTCATGAACGGCAAATAACGTGTGAATACAATGTTAAAAAAAAGAAATAAACGGTTAATACTCGGCCGTTTTGGGTGAATTGCCGAATTCTGATGCAAATCTCATAAAAACTGAAACTGAAAACGTCGAAATTCTTCCGCCCTACATTTTACCACACACAAATTATGAAAATTGAAAATATAATACAACTTAAAAATATATGTTTTTTTTTTAAATATTGATTGTCAAAAAATGAACTTTATACTATTTTTATAACTAATATTAGATAGTAAATTTTTTTCGAGGTGTCGTGATCTGTATTGGATACATAGAAGTTGATATATCATAAGAACATCTATTAGTACAACTTCCAGACGATATCTTAACTCTCTAACTTTTCTTTAGGGAGCCCGTTATACTGCATAGCCAAAAGTAGAACGTGCTAACAAAGGGGAATAATTATAATTGTAACTACTGTCTGAGTCTCATTATGGAGGTCTTTGCTAAGGCATAATTAATATTTTGTAGGACACAGTGCAGTTGCGAGTAGAATAGAATTATGTATAGCTTTCGCGATGCTTAGTTTAAGTTGAACTAAAAGTATATGAATTATTTTGTCGTTGGGTTAGAAGAGTCTCGCAGATAATGTGGCGATATATTTGGCAAGAAAAAATTTCATATCTAAGTTCCACTAGCGGTACTACTCTCTATCTCGATGTAGCCCTTTCAAAATCTGCGCCCTTACATACAAAAACTCAATATTGAAGTAGGTATCACTATCGCTATGGCTATACGATAAGCTGCTATATGGCTGCGCCTGTCTGTAGACGTTTTGAGTAAATGGCCTGAATTTTTCATTTTCTATATCACAAGTAGTAGTAGCCACTTTAACGAAAAAATCACTATTTTTTAGTTTCTACAAAAGTGTAAAATAATAGTTTTTCAGGGGCTTATGCAATGTTCTGAATTGATTACAAATTTTTGAAGTGAAAACTTCTTTAGCGGCGTTGTACACTTTTTTTGGAATGGGTAAAAAATGTTAAACTCGCGTCAGGACACGTGACCTGATCAAAAATTCGTAAGACGGTTGGAGAGTAGACAGCTGGCGCGGCGTATTTAATGTAATATAAATTGTCATGTTTGTGTACGATAGCGCAATAAATAAATATTGTATTCTACCACATAAATCATAGTACTTTTATACTGATAATTAAAGAAATTCGTGCAAAATTATTCCCTAACCATTCCAAAATATCAAAAATGCACAACGTTAATATTCAAGTTTTCACTTCTGCCGTCGTTTTTTTAAAGTTTTATGTGTCGGATATTATCTGACTTTGATTACTATGTGGTAGTACTTTCTTGTCAGCTGAACCAATTGTATAGGACACAATGGAAGGGTACATTGTAATAGTCCTACGTGAGGCTCAACTTGAAGTTCCATATATCTGTTAACATTTAAAATTCATGAAATCTACATAAAACGGCTGATGAATAGGATGCTAAATCAACCTCTGCCCACGTCCCTCTACCCACAATCAAACATCCCTAAAAATGTAGGGGTTAAAAGCCTGCACAAACGTATAAGGTCGTATGTATCAAAGTGCGGTTTGCAGCTCCGAGTTGTCGCTAATTTGCACACAATTGTTCATCGCATAATGAAAGAGAAATAAGGATATAACCGGAAGTCTATCTAACTCACTAATTAGCCTTGTGAATTAAAATTCATTTTTTACTGCGGTCGGAACTGAGTAATTCAATTGAATTCATTTCTTATTTGAAACACGTGTCTCGCTCCGGTTTTGTGCAGGTACACTTAATGTTCTTCTTGATTTATAAATTGCATCAATTATAATTAAACTCGCTGTTTGTGTTGAATTTTATACAGTAGTCATATAAGTATATATGAAGAACTAAATAGCGTTTTAGTTAGAGCTTAAAAGTTACAAAGGATAAAGTAAGCGTAGAAGCATATAATATAGTGTATAATGTAGAACTTAAAACAGAAAGCATAGACCCTATAATGTGTAGAGTGTATAATGAAGAACTTAAGATAAAAAGCATAGGATGTATAAAGTGAAGCGTAAAACGTAATTCAGCATGTAGCGTAGTGGAGCACAGAACATAGGTAGATCGTCGAAAGAACGTACAGAAGGGAGAATACAGAATAAAGAATATGAAACACAGACTTATATGAAGGCGGTTGAAGTTGATTTATACTACCTTGAAATATTAGCAGACTATAAAGGTTACAACTCACGCTAAGCCCGTAAATTATATTAAACTTGTTGGATATTTTTTAGTAAAAGGTGATTTATGTACGCGCCTTGATTCAAGTGAATTTAAATATAGGGGTCAAGGGGTTGTGTTGTTCTAACGAAATTTAATTAGATTAGTTTTTAGGTTGCGCAAAACATGGGACAAATTAACTTTGTATTAACAAATCGTTATTGCGTGAATAAACTTAAAATATCACATGATAGTAAAACATACAAATAAATGATGTTTTCTTTTGTTTCATTGATTTTAAATCTCCTACATAACCGTGATTTAATTTAATAATACGTATTAATCTTCTTTAATTTCATTGTCTTTTTGTATTACAATTAAAAGATTTATTGATTTTTAGTTTCACTTAAAGATGCGACTAGGTTACCCGTTGCACAGTCAGACAGTTCATGTTTATATTTTTGTATAGTATTTGTTCAAATGAGTGATAAATAAATTAAATTTTGTACTAAACATGAAGTACGTCTATTAAATATAATATTCTACATAATATCGAAGTGAACGGTAATTCACAACTGAAACTATTAGCTCATTTCAGAATATGTTTCCCAAACTTCAGCTTAAGCTGACCACAAAACGAGGAAAGTTCTCGGATCTATTTTGCGCATATTATATTATTAAATTCCTCGTCCAGACTTCTAGATACAGATTATCATAATCCCACACAGAATTAATACTGCATAAATAAAGTTAGGAAACAATGTTTTCAAAACATTACTTGTTTGGCTTTGGTATGGGATGCTACATGTGTGGACACCTCCCCCCGTCTCACCTCCCTCGGACAAGCAAAAAAGCTGGGGCTGCCGCATAGTGAGTCTTCCTCCAACTTCGATTTTGTTCTCTTTGGAGTCTTGGACTTGGAGAGACTCTTGGACCGTTCAAGTGCACAGGCGCTAATTAAAGGCGCCTGGTCCATAGTACCGGTGACCCCAGAACTGGTGCTTTCCTCACTCAATGAATAAGTATCGCAATACAGCGAGGCTTTTTAAATTTGTTTTAATTTTCTATTTATTAATTTTCAAAACTATATCTCTACTAGCAACAAATACACATCAACCACTTAAATGAATTTTTAAGTATATTTTTTATTTACAATAACATATATACAATATTGATTTTATAATATACTATTATGTCTTCGTTTCGTCTTACAATATGAAGCATGACGGGTATAATTTATTTCATTAAAACAGTTGTACATGAAAATATAGAGAGGAAAATTGTCTTCGATAATAAATTGGTTTAACAAATTAACTTCATTTTATAAAACATTTTAGCAATCAGTATTCTATCTTTAATCGCTTAAAAGAAATATAAAAGGTATTCGCACCGAAGAAATTAAATTAGAATTCACTCGTTGCATTCCTTGACGAATGCAATGAAACGGAGCGCATTTAAAATCGTCTCAAATATACTGATATTAATTTCTCTTCGGAGCATTAGACCACAAATACATTTAGCTTTCAATGCTTGTGCGAAATATAATTTTCATTACATTTCAGACTATTGGTGAGGACATGGTTTTCTAGAAATCACGTTCTAGTTTTTCAATATTTGTAGTTGTTATGTATTAAGAAATAATATATAAGAAAAACGACATTGGTTTAGGCACCAACACAGCATTACATTTTGTATAGTTTACACGAATACAAAGGTAACGTCCAATAATGTTGGCAGTTTTGGAGTAGATTTCGTTAGTATGAGTAAATTATTATATTACGTTATTATTTCGTGTGTACATATTTTGCGTACTAAGGCTAAGTATTGTGAATTATTGTGGTGTCTCAGTCTACGGAGACTGGAGAATTTTTTATACGATCATTCACGCACACACGTACATACACATCACGCAAACTCAAATACACCTTCATTTTCCATTTACTGTATATTTTTAGTTTGAGTTTTGTTCTTATACCTCGGAACTTTAGTGTGGGGCTAGGACATTCCTGTGTTGTGCGACCACCTGCATTCGTAAAAAATTTGCAAAATAGAATAATAATCTCTTTCCGAGGCACTCTTATCTTACACATTTTCTTAGAAACAAAATTTTCACTAACATATTTTCAAAACTCACATTACATACATTCACTAAAAATCTTAACATCTTGTCAACCTATGCTGATACTGAAAATATTCTTATTGTGCAAAATAGTTTAATTATAAATTGTGTTATGTATAAATTATTTTCAAGTACAGTTAGCATGTCAAAAGGAAGGGACTGGCTGCCCACATCACAGGAAATCCTAGTTTGGGGGCTAGTGCACTTTATTTCACTTAAATATCCTGTTATTGTGTATAATAAAGATTTTCTTTCTTTCTTTCTTTCTTTAATAAATTTCTAAATTATAAATAATGTTTTAAATATCGAAAGTTATATAGCATTACTATTCTGGTGATAAATTTAATTTAGTAAAAATTTTTTCCAACCTATAAGAAGCTAAGACCTTTGACACATCTTTGCACTGGTACTTTGCGTTATCTAACCGTTTCTCATTAATTTGGTCCTGTCAAAAATATAAACAAACCTGTCAAAAATGCCTATACCTAACACACCATTGTTATCACCAGCCATTCCCAACTTTTAACTTATGAGTAACTTTTAAAAGAAATACAAAATGAGCCAGCATTAAGAACAACTCATTTATTCTTCATTATTTTCGATAAAAGCTTCATTTCCTCAACAAAACAAAGTTTTTTGCGGCAAAACGAACACATTTTTGTCTTTGTTAAACTTTTCAATTCCAAATGAGGCAAAAAGCGAAGTTAACAAAATATTTAGTTATCGAACTCGTCAATTACCGCCTGTGACCTCAAATGTTATATTGATGTTTATAGAAGGGTAATGTTTCGCCCACCGCAAGCATGCTGCAAGAATTAAGCATGGATTTGTGTTCAATAAACAAGTGACAATCGGCACTGGTTCTAGTGAAATATTTAATTGTTTACTTATCCCGTGGTTTTGGTGTTTCGAATAATTATATTTGTGACGTAGATATTAAAATTAATCAGATTTCTATCAATTAATAAAACGAAGTTCCCCGGCCACGCCTGACTGTTACTATGAACTCGCTGAACTTAAAACTAACATCAAAAACTATTACTGTACACTTTTTACCAACAGGGATTCTTGAAGGATGTTTAAATGTGTAATTTATGTATAAAGACTGAAATATAACGATGCGCAGCATCTCGCAAAGGATCTACTCAAAACACTCAAAGCGGTTAGGGCTGCGATAAATAGCTGTAGCATATTTCACGTTATACATGTTTATCAGGCGTTGAATAAAATCCTGTATTTATCGGACTACGCCCTCAAAGATCTGTTCATATAAACTTCTTATTAAAACAATCACAAAGAAACTGCAACTACGCTGAGCAATTAGACGCAAAAACGGCACATGATAATGTAGTGCAGTATATATGCTAATAGATACGTAATTTATTAATTAAGGATTAGAATTAGTATATATAATATACCTTTCGAAGACATCCAAATTCAAACTTTCTCTCCAATTAACAAGTTTGAAAACTCGCGTGCGTTTGAAAGGAGATAGCAGTTCAGTAATTACGATTGTTGTGCGCTCCGACATTCACTTAGGGGCACCTTATCTAAGGCCTGCTTAAACCTCCTCACCTATTAAGTCATAAATCGTTTTCAGTCACGCAACAAGCTGACGATTCGGCGATTAACACTTATCTCTGCTGCAATCTTATTAATCGAAATGAATAGTATAAATCTTTTGACCAATGACTGTAGAATATTTAGCTTCTTTTTGAAGTTATACTTCTTTTGGCGCGTTAGGGAAAAATGATGAGAGTAAATTTGTATGATGCGCGCGCACACCGTCACAAAAAACCGACACCCGGAAGTTAGCTATAGTCAACATTTGGTTTTTATATATTTATATATATGCTGCGCTTTACAGGTGTGTCAAAGATCGATGGCACGATCTATAATAGGGAAGAAGTTTTTATAAGTTATGCTACGTGTTACTAAATTTTTAAAGTCCGGAAATCTAACAATCTTTTTAATTCGTTTTCAATGCCTTTTTTCAGTTTTATTTAGAAATTAACTAACTCAGGGTTCAAAATATGTCACCAGCTATGAAATACGACAGTAGAATAATAAATATATACTGTATGCTTTTCAGTTTAATTTATAGTTATTTATTTAGATTCATATATTTAAATTTACTATTTTAATACGCTTAAAATTTAACTTTCCTTAACAGTAGACCTAATCATTTTAACACAAGTTAAATCAGTCTTTGAATCGAGGCTCGTATCCAAATTCGAAGTTTGCTTAGTAAATTAATGAAATTGTGTTTTCGATCCCCATATGAAAACATACGCATATCTGCCGGTGAATTTTGCGGCCGAAACTCTATCAGCAAACGTGGACAAACAGAATTTGTACTCTATTGGATTGAGTTATCACTAGATTGACCGAATGACCAGATCTTGCACACTGGCTGAATTCACGAGAATTGCATTATTTATAATTTGCTATAAAAAGGTTTAGGTTTTACGTTTTTACTTGTTATGTTTATATTATGTTTTTAAGTATAGTTTTCTAATGTATTAGTATTAAGTAACTATAAAAATAGGAAATAAGGAAAATAAATCTTCAATCAGAAAATGGGTATACATAATCTGTATTGCATTCTGTTGCGATATTATATTTGCAATGTTTACTTACTTAATATAATTATTAAGTCCGGATTCTAAAGTTCAAAATGATAAAATATAAGGTCATACAGGTGTTTAACAATTATACTAATAAATAGCTAATTAATGGTAATTACCTGTGTAAAATTAATTATTTTACATTGCATACATAAAAATATTTAATTATTAAATATACAAATTTAATAACAGCCATCTTGACCTCATGTACAATAAATGTATAAAAAGGGATAGATAGTGTTTAGCTTGCAACATTTCCTCGCTGTATATCTATGCTCGTGCGATGAGAGAGCAAAGTACTGAAAAACAAAACATTTGTTCTATAGGGTAAGGGTAAAGATAGTATAAAATAAATGAGAGTTAAATACAGTAAAAACATCACCAAATAATGATGTAGACCCCCAAGACACAAAAATTTATTTGCAAATATTTTTAGTAAAGCCTGATGGTGATGATTTTGCTGTGTAGTAGGAGAATTAGAAGAATTCAGAAGGAAACATAAGCAACAAAGTAATAATTTATAACAACGCAAACAATATTTCGTACCGTTCGGAGAAACCTCTCGGTTTCTCCAAGAATTTCGTAAGAGTAACAGCATCAAAAAGTAAATAACAACCGTTAGCAAGGTTATATTATTTACGAGAGAGGTTACAACGTTTACTTTGAACCTCTCGAACCTTACGAACTATTACTTTAGTTAACAAGCAGGCAGACATCGTTTTTATGAATAAACTTAAATATTCACTTTCGCCGTAAATAATTAAATAATAAACGGCTAAAACATTGAGTCCTTCGAACTTTGATTTTGTTTCCTTTGGTCCAGAGACTCTTGGGCTGTGGGGTGCAAGTGCACAGGCGCTAATTAAAGATTTAAGTTGGCGCCTGGTAGATAGTACCGTTGACCCAGAGCTGGTGCTTTCCTCGCTCAACGAAAAAATATTGCAATAGAGCGAGACAGGGCTGCCAGCATTAAAAGTACTGCCAAAGGGACCAAGCTTTTTAGAGTATTGTTGACCTAGTGACTTCACCATGCAACTCTCTTCCATGAGGTCGTAGCTTTGATTCCCGGCTGTGAACCAATGGACTTTCTTACTATGTGCGCATTTAACATTCGCTTGTCTTAGACCAGAAATTCAATGGCGTGTGTCAAGCACAGAAGGCTGATCACCTACTTGTTTATTAGATTAACAAATCTAAATAACAAATTATCATGAAACAGATTCAGAAATCTCAGACCTAAAAAGGTTGTTGCGCCACTGATTAATATTTTTTTGTGTATACATGGAATTATCAATTTTCAAAAATAACTAGTATGAGCATCAGAATATTGTTAATATTCTATATATAGAGAATATCATTAAATGTCTAACACGCAAAATAATATTTTAATTCACCAAATTATTCGAATTACCTACACCTCAACTCAGTCCAAGCGAACACTAGTTATAACGATGAAACTTCTAATCACTTGTTGTAGTTCTGAAATGTAATATGAACAGATACCTTCAGAGCGCGAGAGCTCTTGAGATGAAACCCAATAAACACATTGTATGATCTAAACTTCGGTATTGTATAACATGGATATTGTAACTATATATTATCGGAATGTCAGCCTGAAGTACACTTATGTTAATACAACCTTACTCAAAAATGTACCTTAAGGCTTATTTAATTAAAGATTGGGTACGAAACAAAAAATTATATGGCTGTTTAAAGAAGTGAAGTATGAAAAACGCTTTAACTTTTACGTTGCTAAGTAAGTTATCTTCTATTATTGATGATGCCTGGGTTTGATTCTTAATGAAATAATAACTGTTTGGTAATGGTAGCCAGTGAGAGAGAGCAATGTAGGCCCAGTGGCTTCAGCGTGTGACTCTCATCCCTGAGGTCGTAGGTTCAATCCCCGGCTGTGCACCAATGGACTTTCTATGTGCGCATTTAACATTCACTCGTACGGTGAAGGAAAACACGGTGACAAAACCGACATATCTTAGACCCACAAAGTCGACGGTGTGTATCAGGCACAGTAGGTTGATCACCTACTTGCCTATTAAAACATATGCAGAAATCTGAGGCCCAGAACTAAAGAGGTTGTAGCGCCACTGATTGATAATGGTAGCCAGTATCTAACAGAACAACAATAAATAATATCAATGAAAAACCGATGCATACCTTTGCCCTATATCCAAGTTGTTTATTACAGGTTTGTACAGGGTTAAAGTTTCATACTATTTTTTATTATAGCAATTGACTGAAGTAGATATTATTTTTGATCGTCAAATTGTTTATTTTTTATTTTTATCAATGTGTAAATAATTTAATACTAAAACATTAAGTTATACATTATTTTACTAAAATATTGTTTTTATTAATTTTGCATAACTCGCGAAAGACTACCAATATTATTTATATCACAATATATATTCTGTTTTTTACACGGTTACCTTTCCATAAAAATAAATTAAACAATCCTTTACACATAGATTTAAACGTATTTGAGAATGGACTAAAGCGTCATCATTCAACTTTATTGAATCAATTCTAACCTAATTCACATGAGAAAATTAAATAAAAACATTGTTTATTATTTCACGACGGAACAAGAATGAATTAATCTCACTCTGTCACTTTTTATCCGAGCTCGCGAGATGGCACATTTTAATATTACGAAATGTGTCGCGCCAGATTGCCAAACAGATCTCATATCACGTCACATATTATTTGATTACTAGATACACTTTTGTGATGTATATAATCGAATATTTAGTTTTATGAGAGACGTATAAAATTAATAATAAAAGCTTTATTCGTAACAGTAGTAGGTTGTGACAAAATGTATCTATCGCTCGTCCCCACACTAGGGAGCCCCTGTGTTTTGAGTAACTAGATAATTATGATTTATGTATATGTTTAAAATAGTTTTATGAAAGAAAAAGTAGTTTTAGTTTTACAACTAATCAAACACAAGTCGTATAAGGCATTGAATATGCGTGAATGTGTAAGTGAATGGGGGAGTGTGTGTGTGTATTTGTAGCTGAGAGTTGTTATAAGCGTGCGCTGTGTCTGATCTGAAATTAAAATTATAAGTTACCTATATCTACCACAGAATATACATTTTGTATAAAATGTCTGCCTTGTCTTGTTGTCTATGAAATTATAAGAGTAATTTAACTGATATAATCTAAGGTCGCGCTCAAATCAGTCGTGAAGCAGTCATTTTACGATTCGGCATTCTGATAAACAATATACTACAAGCTCCCTCCTTATCAGAATGACAAATCGTAAAATGACTGCTTCACGACTGATTTGAGCGCGACCGCCGCTGCGAAAACCGCTGTGAGAGTTCGAAAAGTGAGTTACAGAATCGCAAGGCAGCACATGCTATCATGCTAGTAAGCGGCAATTTGTATACTCACAAAAGCAATTAACCTCTCCATATCTTCAAGATACCGATTAAAATATTATGTATAGATATTAAATGAGGTTTTCATAAAAGGAGCAATCTTAAAAACGAAGCCTTTCTGAATAAGTAGCCAAATTACTTTGGAGTTACGAACGATGTTGCGAAGTCTTTACTAAATTAGTTTAACAACTTTTTGCTGAATGCTGATTGGACGTTTGAAACTTCATAGACGATTTATCAACTTATAAAGAACTTATATATGGTATCTTAATATTGAAATAAAGTTAGGCAATTTGTAATTATATTATTGTGTTTATAAATATTAAATATTTTGATTAAATACGCGACTTCGATAAGATATTACTAACAAAGCCTAACAAAATATACTAGGTGCTTGAAGGAAATAAACGTAATTTCTGAATTATACATAATTTATGGAAATTTATCATCACTTCTTGAACACACTTCGATTGGGTTAAACATTAAAATAGCTTGTTATGCTTGAACATTAATAACATTACTGCTAGTATGTTATATGTGCCGATTATGGGTTGCCGTCTGGACATTACCAAAATGGCCGATAAGTCGGTTTAACCGAGCATCGGTTTTGGAATTGGCCTGACAGAGAGAGAGAGCATCATATCAAGAGATATAATTAATAATTGCGCTGTATGGATGCCGCAAATTAGCTATTAATAAAATGTTTTATCCATAAACAAAGAGGAAAGATTTGTATTTGTTTGAAAAATATTTAAAGAAATAAATATTCAGCTGTTCTGTTTGAATCTGTAGCTATTGAGAATATTTTTATTCAAGAAAAATAAATGATAGCGAAACAGAAATCTAAGGTTAAGATCTAGAGGTGCTACTGTTTTTTAGTACAAAACTCTTCGGAAAATTTATAATTTATCTCTGTATACACTCTTGAAGTCATAGATAAACCTTTACCATCTTTAAATTCATTGTAAAATATATTCTGCAAAATGTTGTATGATCCGATGGAGGGCTGTCCGCACCTCTGTCACCACTCATGATGGATTGCCAGACTAAAGATTTCGTTTTTATCGATAAGTTTGCGGATAATCACCATAATAACAGGCCGCAAAATGGCGGAAGTTGGCCATGACTAACAAGAATAGTATTAAAACTTTTATAACTAAGACTGAATTTTAAATAAAAGGACAAGTTAAGAGATATATATACTGTTCCTTGAGTAGGCTTCAGCGTGCGACTTTCATCCCTGAGGTCGTAGGTTAGATCCCCGGCTGTGCACAAATGGATTTTCTTTCTATGTGCGTATTTAACATTCGCTCGAACGGTGAAGGTTAACATCGTGAGGAAACCGGCTTGCCTTAGACCCAAAAAGTCGACAGCGTGTGTCAGGCACAGGAGGCTGATCACCTACTTGCCTATTAATTTAGAAATGATCATGAAACAGATACAGAAATCTGAGGCCCTACCTAAAAACAACCTTTTTAGGTTGTTTTTAGGTAGCCACTGATTTCATACTGTTCCTTAATGCTGTTTTTCAAATCTGAAAGATGTTTATAATTTGGGTTTTAATCAACTACTACTGAAAAAATTACTTAAATTTTAAATTAATAACGAATTTGGGGCCTTGCGGAACATAAATACATCCATCAAAATAGCTGTAATAATTTGATACAGGTTGTAAATTTAGCAGCAAAATCATAGCATGAATATAATCATGCGATCATTATCTTTAAAAACACTCTCGCGTCCAATTAATTGTATGCAGGTTCAATATTATTGTTGAAACTGATATGCTGATTAGCATAACATAATGTTGCTGTGATAAAAGGAACAAAAACTGTATATTAATTAACTAACGACGATTCATATATGAAGGGGTCAGGGGAAAAATACCTTTTGTCCCCTGACCCCTTCATATATAAACAAAATAAATCTACTAGTAATGTTTCGTCTATATGTGTCAAATTATAATAAAATGCGCTGCGTTGCGTCGACGTTTCCCATATTATGTTTTATACATGCCCCATTACACCGTTGCGTCGTCGCGCACGACGTTTCAACGGATCGACGGACAAGAGACGAAGCAGGGGGAGGGTGATCACTATTTCTTAATGATATCAGAGGAGATATCCAGAATCTTCTATGGTTTCTAAGTTTAATTCGGCGGTGGCGTAATAAATGTGAAGCCAACTTTCTACTCAATTATTAATCTGTTAGATTCAGATCACTGTGGCCAGTTGGTTTCATTTACTAAAGACATTGTTAAAGCAAATCGAAAAAATGTTAATTTTGTTCCAGTAACCAGTTATCGTTTAGAACTTTTAAAAAATAATATAAATGAAAAACTGCCTGGTTTGCCTTATCACAATAACCCTGACCAAGCTTACTCTTCATTATTTAACATGATTAATTCTCAGTTTAAGAAGGTTTTTACATCTAGATCAGTTTCTGTTAGTGATCGAGTTTTGTTTAGTGACTGGGCAACACCAGGTATTTTTAAAAGCAGAATAAGATTATTTGAATTATATAATGAAAGGAACCATGATCATAGTGAAAGGTTTAGGGAGTATGTTAAAAATTACTCTAAGACTTTTAAGAGAGCCTGTGCTGCCGCAAAATCTTTACACATTAAAAACAAAATACGATCTTCTGCAAACAAAATTAAAACTACTTGGAATATTATTAATTCTGAAATAGGAAGAACCACAGTCAAGAATAATGATTTTCATCTTAAAATTAATGATATAGATGTTAGGGCGGATTTGGAGGTGGCAACCGAGTTTGAATCTTTTTTCACTAATATTCCTGTATTAACAACTCAAACTTTGTTGTCATCTTCCGGCTCCGCATACAACATACTTAAAGACTGTGTCGCAGAATGTGGGACAAGTTTTGAATTTACAGTTGTTAGTGCTAAGGACATTCTAGATGCATTTAAAGATTTGGAAGTAAAAAAGTCCACCGATCTTTGGGGGTTGTCAGTTCAAATAATATCCTCAATAATTGAATGTATTTCCCCATTTCTGGCAATTGTGTTCAACTCTTGTGTCGCATCTGGTGTGTTTCCGGACTTAATGAAGTTAAGCAAGGTGATTCCACTCTTCAAATCTGGTAGTACAACCGATCCTACGAATTTTCGCCCTATCTCAATTTTGCCTACACTGAGCAAAATTTTTGAGAAAATAATTTTAAAGCAAATGCTAAAGCATTTTAACAGACAGAATCTTTTTCACTCCAAACAATTTGGATTTACTAAGGGTCGGTCTACTGCTGATGCAGGTGTGGAACTACTCAAAAATGTATTCGAGGCTTGGGAGAATTCACAGGATGCTTTAGGCATATTCTGTGACTTGTCCAAAGCTTTTGACTGTGTTTGCCATGACACACTTATCAAGAAACTACACCACTATGGCATTAGAAATAAGGCTCTTAGACTTCTCAGTTCATATTTAGACAATAGAATACAAAGTGTAGATATTAATGGCAAAAAATCAAAAGGATCTGTGGTAACTATGGGTGTTCCGCAGGGTTCAATTCTAGGTCCTTTCTTATTCCTTATCTATATCAATGATTTACCTTTTTGTGTAAGGGATGATCACAAAATCCTATTATTTGCGGATGACACTTCGCTTGTTTTTAAAGTTAAGCGTCAACTTGAAAATTTTGACCAAGTTAATTTGGCACTATCTAAGGTTGTCCATTGGTTTAATGTTAATAATCTGCTTTTGAACTCAAGTAAAACTAAATTAATAAAATTTTCTACGCCTAATGTGAGGCAGTTAAGCACCAATGTACAACTGAATGGAGTAGAGTTGGACCCTGTTGAGTCAACTGTTTTTCTTGGCATTACTGTTGACGCCAAACTACAGTGGGGCCCACACATTAACAAATTGTCTGGAAGGCTCAGTTCAGCTGCTTATGCTGTAAGGAAAATTAGACAAATTACTGATGTGGATACTGCCAGAATTGTTTATTTCAGTTATTTTCATAGCTTGATGACGTACGGCATTCTCCTTTGGGGAAACTGTGCGGATATTAATACAATCTTCTTATTACAAAAAAGGGCTGTCCGCGCTATATATAAGTTAGGTCCTAGAGTTTCTCTCCGAGAGAAATTCAAAGAGATAAACATTCTGACTGTAACTTCACAATATATTTTTGAAAATTTACTTTATGTTTACAAAAACGAACCGGATTTTGTCAAATTGTCTGATCTTCACTCCCGAAATACTAGGAACAAAAATAATTTAACAGTTCATGCTACTCGCCTTCATAGAATAAGCAACTCGTTCATGGGTCAATGTATACGCTTTTACAATAAACTTCCTATGGATGTTCGTAAACTTCCCCTTAAGAAATTTAAATTTTTTATTAAATCAAAATTATTAACTAAAGGATATTACAGGATATCCGATTATTTAAATGATAGAAACGCCTGGGATTGAGCTGCTCGCTTATACAGCTATCGCTTGTGTTTTTGTAAGCTGTCTTTCACTTCTTTTTTTTTTTTTTTTTGCATGTTGTACATATTTACAATCTGACATGTCTTGTGCTTTTGCATATGCATTTTATTTTATTCTATTGACATGTTTGTGCTTAGTGCATATTCATTTTTTTACATTTTTTTTTTTCTATATTACTGACATGTTTTGTGCTTAGTGCATATTAATTTTTTCTTTTTCTACAATACTGACATGTTTTGTGCTTTTGCATACAATATTTTACACTTTGACATGCCAAGTGAATAATGATTATATTTCGATTATATTTTTCAATTTCATTATTTTTTCCTTGCTTTAAGGTAAACCTTAAAAATACATTTTGTATCCATTGTAAGTGTAAACATTATGCGGGTATATCATAAACTCTTTTGCTTGATTTATAATTTGATACATTTTAGTCTATAGTTATTTTGGGCTGGCGATCTGAGTGAGTTGTTGCCCCACATATTTTTATGGTGCCACTGGCGGTATTGTTGTGTACCGGGTTGTGCAGCTCCCTTAAAAATGGTTGAGCTGCATGAGCTATTCGGGGCATGCTAGCCGTCTGCTGGCACAGGCTTGCTCAGATCGATCTGGTTCTTTCTTCCAAAGACCAGTCCAGTAAATACTCTGCATTTGTTTACACCAATTTATTAATTTATTATTGTATTATCTGGACTATAAAAGAGACTAAGACCCCCGAGTTTGTTTCGACATTTCTTCTCAGGGCAGTCAGTTAGGAAATGTCGACTTCATCTAGTTTAGGATGACATTGTAAAAGTGATTTATATAGTCCTACTTGCAAGAATAAACTATTTCATTTCATTTCATAAAAGCAAAAAAAGAACACGTTTGTGTCTGTCCATTGCAAATGCTAAGACGCAGATGCGACGCGGTGTATACCATCTTGCGTCGCGACGTCATGCGTCGACGCAACGCAGATGTGGTATACAATGCGTCGATCCGATACGACGACGCGACGCAACGCAATAGTGGGGCCTCACCCTTACCCAAAATCTTGACCTCCGAAACTAAAACATTCCAGCGCTCCCTGTCCTGCGCCAATTCCTGGCAAAAGCTGGGTCCCCCACTCTGCCGATCCAGCGGTACCTGGGCGACTGAGGCCTCTGAATATGATAAGAAAACCGTTTCAAATTGTTAACTGTCATCCTATCACGATAGTCTGTAAAAACTTTGGACTTTAGCAAGACTAATCGATGTAGAGAGAAAAATTTTAATTTCAAAGGCTTGCGTGGAATTTATTAATCAACACCTATTCTTTTCCCCGTTTTAGCTTTGTCATTTTGTGCTGCGTTTTTCCACGTAGAACTAGTACGTGGAAAAACTATGACCCCTCAGTCTTGAATATTTTCATCGGTATTTCACTTTAGTTATGTACATTTATTATCACTATAAGACTTTTAATAATATCTAATATTGTGAATATATTATATAAAAGTTATTACTTTAATTATTTTTCGAAATAATTTATTGAACCTTGAGTTACGTAACCTAACATTAGTTAAGTTATAGTTTAGTTAATAATTAGAAGCGTAAACAAAATGTAAGCAATCATCACACACCTAAAGCCAAAATTTAGTTTTAACCACACTCAAATTGTTATTTAACATTCTCGTTTCCGATAATATAAGTGTCACTTAGATTTAAGAACTCTTCAATAAGTCAAGTTAGTTTTTTAATCCAGTGTAGCAACCCCACTACCCCATATATATTTGTCATAAGCTCACGTTTTAAACAATTATAGCTAGTTGACACACAGCTTCAAACAAAGTGTTTCATTTAACATATATTTGAACATAAATGCAACGCAAAACTGTGGTTCATCATAATTGAAATAATAAGTTTTTTTAATGTTAATTTTTATTGTTTTAAGACATAATTGAAGTCGTAACTTGGTTTCGAAACACTGTTTCGACTTCTTTACATTTTTAATACTTGATCCGTACAGCACTATTTTTCATAACTATAATAACGAAAGTTTGCCGCCGCCTTATTTCCTTCCGGCGGGAACGGTAGCCGAGTTTCATCATAGCCATTTCTCTAAAATTGAAAAAACTTTTACACCAACGATTTGTATAGTGCTAATTACATTTCATATGCAAAGAAACTTAATATACTGGTATATTTAAATTAAATCCAAAAAAGGTTTTTACGTTTAGACCTTGACAAAATGCCTCTTTGTTAATATTTATAGCATTGTATGTAAGCTAGTACCCAGTTGTATAGCGAGCCGTGGTTCGAATACCCTAACTCAGGAATGACAGTCGCACGCTATCTTGTCCAACATAACTCGACTGCTTATTTCAATGACGTGTTCAGAGAGAGTTATGTAAAATTAGATTAAATATTATATTTGAAAAATGTAATTATAATAAAACAGAATTTTGGTTTATCATCATAATTCCACGCTTCGTCGCTTCTTTGAAAGAGTAATTTCCAAACAGCGAGACAGAAAATCTGAGCGTAGTAAAAATATACTTCATCTCAGACTTCTTTAAAGTCTCAGCAGATTTTGTCATTAATTTCCTTGAAAAGCTTAAATAAAGTGAAACTGAGCCTTCACAAGCAGAAAACCGGTGAAATGGTTAATGAAAACCAGCTACGGCAGAAACGAAACCAGCTAATTAAAAGCCATTTTGAATAAAATTCGATGTCATGCTTCAAATATTTTTTTCCTCTATGCTTTATTGCGCATAATCTTATATATATAATTCTCGTGTCACATGTTAGTTACCATACTCCTCCGAAACGGCTTGACTGATTTTCATCAAATTTTATATGCATATTCAGTAGGTCTGAGAAACGGCTACTATCTATCTTTCAACCCTAAGTGATAAGGGGTATCCACCCCAAAAAAAAAATATTCTTTAGAATTTTTGTTTTAATTTTTTATGATACAGCATACAAAAATACAAATAAACCCTAATTTTCACCCCTCTACGATCAACACCTATTTTTTTAATATTGTAGATTGCAATTTTTATTGAACTTAAAATTTTTTGCTAGAAACTAATGGCCAAAACGGCTCAAATATAAGTATTTCCTCCAACTGTGATTTTGTTCCCTTTGAAGCCTCTTGGGTCGTGGGGTTCAAGTGCCCCGGCGCTAATTAAAGATTTAAGTTGGCGCCTGGTAGAAAGTACCGGTGACAACAGAGCAGCAGAGAGTGCTTTCCTCGCTCAACGAAAAGGTATCGCAATACATCGAGGAAATGCTTCCAGCATTAAAGTTTCACTATTAATCAATGATTTTTTTTATAGAACAGGGGGCAAACGGGCTCACCTGATGTTAAGTGATATCGCCGCCCATGGACACTCTCAATGCCAGAGGGCTCGCGAGTGCGTTGCCGGCCTTTTAAGAAATGTTTAATAATGTTTAATTTAATGTTTACTTATTATTAAGAATATGGTAAATCCTATATAATTGTGAATTGGCTAAATAAATTTAAAATATATAATTTATTTAAAGAAATAATTCTAATATTTAACTGTTCTGTTCAGACAGCTGAAACTCTTTAATAACATAAAAAATTCTACCTCGACTGAATCAGCATTTTTTCCATTAATTAAAACGGTTAATCCAAATAATAACCGCTCCTTTAATTAGCCCGCAAAACCTGAAGGGATCAAGGGTCCTCTTCGCGAAAATTAAAACAATTACAAATGATGTTCAGGGGGTATCCATTAGCAAGTTCCGACCGTTACAGATAATGCCGGGGGGCATTGTTCGCTGCAACAATGGCACTTACGGCTCTTATCTCGTCAACCACCTCGTTTGTATTGGTGACCGGCCTACCTGATAGCGACTTTGTTGATACGTCAATAGGCTGATCTAGGCATCGGAGGAATTCAATACATGATATTGAAGCTTCGATATATGCAAATAAATGTTGCGTTTTGTAACCTGTACGACCAATACAAGTTTGATTGAAAGCGTTTGATTACTTTTTTTATAGAACAGGGGGTTAAAGGGCAAGAGGCGAATGTGTATATGGCCATGGACATCGAAAGGATGTTGGCAAATTCTTCGCCAACCTTTTAAGAATTGTTACGTACATAAATGGGCAGCTGGTTCCATATAGTGGTATTCCAGTTTACTGCGTAAATATAGTTACTATAGTGGGACAGGGTATGATAATATTATTTTTAATATTTATATTTATTTAATTACCTTATGTTCTATCTTTACAACAACTTAAAATTAATTCATTAGGAAAAATAAAAAAATCAGTTAACCATAGTATGATATGAAATTAATTAATAATATAGTATTAAAATAGTAATATAAATAGCAATAAAAATATCGTACTATATGTTTATGTTCTCTATCAATATACGTAAATTCGATCTATTAAAGTTATTCGACAGTTATTTATTTCAAAAACGGAGTGTTCCACTATAAGCATTAATTCTAGAAAAACAAAAGCCGATCATTTTTAAATTCCTTCCAAATGTTTAAATTACTTTAGACTTACGTAATACTCCATCTCTAAACCAGTCCCAAGGGTACAACACAAAATATTCCACATTCAAATTAACCAGAGTGATTTCTCAAATTTCAACAAAGAATAACGAAATTTTGTTCGACATGGATATACCGAGTTCATAACGAGTTGGAAAAGAAACGAGCATCATTACTCATGAGCGTGTGCCTTGAGCATTCTACATCTTTTACTTACCTACTTATCTTGTATTCCTACTTTACATTCCTGACGAGGTCAGCTTGTACGAATGACAGTTGTTGTTTGCCGAGTTAATAGGACCCATTTGTTTTGTTCTAGAAATGAGAAGATTTTTTCCTACGTTGCGGTTTCTCGCTGCGATGCTGCGATTACTCTTCTTGATTTGAATTGAGTTTATTGCAGTACTTACGTGGTCTGGTTGTATCAGGTGTTTTGTTGCGCGTTTAAAAATGTTGGGTATTTTATAGAATTTGTATATTTTTAAGTTTATAACCTTGGTTGGTAGTTTCCAACCAACTTATTAAATATAAGTCAAAAGTAAAAATCATTTATATAGGTAACATAATGTACACTAATGAACGTCAAACTAAAGAAATATACATTAAATGCTTCTAATTTTACATTTACTGCCAGTTCTCAAATCAAGGGTGTAGAACGGAAGAGAAGAACTGGCAATAAACTCTCCGCCAGTTTTTAATCGCCAAGTTTTTTGTTTTACACAACGTTTGTAAGGAGCTGCAACCATAACACTACGTTCCACATGACATCTTAAGTAATATAAATATAAATCACTTTGACAGCACTGTTTTAACTAAAATAGTCATCCGTCACTTTTCATCACAACCTAAACACAATTTGATAGAAAAGGGACGGAAGATTACGTTAGTTAAAAGAGTGCAATCAATTTTTTCATACATTTGTGATTCAGTTGTTTTAAAGGCAAGTTGGTTATCTGCTTTCTAGACTACTAACGCAAAATAATATTAATCACCGGGAATCGAAGCCAGAATATCTACGCCATTCGCTTTAACTATATATAAACAGTTACTTCTACCAATCTAACTGACTAAAGAACCGGGAATACAGAATATTTAAGATAAAATGTTTACTTTAAGTGAAAATCGCCGAGTAAAAACTTATATGCAGGTTGAATTCAAAGAGATTGTCTGATCCCAGGTATCATGAATAAACTTGAGACTGCCTAAGCCTAGGTATTATGTGCATAGACAATGACTTCCTCATAAAATATTTCTGAATCGAATCACGAACAAAGTAAGCAATACGATTCTAGCAGGAACTCTATGAATAAAATTATCATTTTGGTGAATTGATTCTGGAAAACAGTAAAACACTTGGATTATGACCGCTTAAGGCCTGCCTGGGTTTTGTTATCCTTTACCACTTTGATACGAAATTGGGTTTTCTAAATTAATTTATGTTATTTCAGCGTCGTTTCTGTTTTATTTAAGTTATATTTTTGTTATTTGATTTTACCTCTCCGGAATGTGAGAGTGCTTTGATAATGTGTTTACATTATATTATAAACTAGCCGTTTCGCGCCCGCTTTGCTGGACGAATTAAAATAAATTTTATGTTTCATTATTTTATTTTTTTTCATATTTTTATTATTCTTCTTTTTAACTTCCCGCTAAGAAATTTGAAATATTTCGAAAATCGAGTTTTTAACAGATGTTGACGTTTTGCGGTTCTAGGAAGCCTCTTTTGTTTTTATTAGCGGGAAAAATTTTCATAAAAGTAAAACAGAAATAAAAAAATGAAGGAACGTTGGAATTAAAAAAATAAATAGCCATAAACCATCTAGGAAAAATTTCGCATCGAAATTTGGTGGTAGTTTCATGTCGATACGATCAGTGGTTTAAGCGTGAAAGAGCCTCAAACGAACACCATTTTCTTTTTATATATATAGAAGATAAATTATAATGCCACAGTAATAATAAATACTAATGATAAGTACCTACTAATTTAAAAAAACTAATGGTTTTTTTTGTTTATAGTGCATATATTAGGAAACACAATTTCCAATTGCAAAATTATTTTTGTCTCGGATAGTCAATTTATCAATGGAGGATAATAACTAAACCAAATAAAGCCTTTTCTAGGCTTTGGGCTTTTAATTATATTTACAATGTAACTTATTTTTTTACATATTCATAGAGATGCATACGATAATTAAAATAACACTAAATATTAATTACACAGGAAATACGACATCGCTACTGTTGACCTTCTCTTTGACCATATTAAGAAGATGAGGATGACAGCAGCCTGTTATTAACTAAATATGTATATTTATAGTATACTAGCTGACCCGGCTTATTACTTAGGGGTTTGAAATATAGATAGTAGCCGATTCTCAGACTTACTGAATATGCATAAAAAATTTCAAAAGAATCGGTTGAGCCGTTTAGGAGGAGTATGGGAACGAACATTATGACACGTGAATTTAATATATATATATATAGATTTTCTCAGTAATTAAAACTTTATTTTATGAGATATATATGTACTTTAGGGAAGCAATGTCTTTGCGTAGATTGAGAGAATCAAACCGATCAGTAACACACTGGAGATTGACAATTCGACCCATGGGCGGCGGTATCACTTAACATCAGGTGAGCCGCCTGCCCATTTTCCTCCTATTAATTAAAAAGAAACTGCCATATTTGGGTGTCCCGTAGGATCGTTTGCCCTAAAAAAAAATTAAGGTTATATAACATTGCATCGATATTTAAATATTGCTTTTAGAAGACTGTAGAAACTTTTAATACATCTCATAATGATTTTTTAACTCACATACAAGTACTGTGATACTGCGATAATGATTCGACGACACTTTACGGATCGAAGATTCTGTGTGACTTCGTCAATTGTTCACGGCACTTTTCTTGATAAAGGGTTGTCTTTGAGAAACTCGAACTCTTGTGAAGCTTTAAGCTTAATTGCAGCCAAGCACGTTATATTGGACTTTATAGCAAGAATAAACCCAGGTGGTGTTAGTAACTATATTGAATTTAAGTTCATTGAAGCACATTCTCTCTGAATTAGAATAGTTTATACTTAATTTTTTTTATAGAACTAAGAGGCTCTCCTGATGTTTAGTGATACCACCCATGGGCACTCACTCAGAAGATTTTGCATGCGAGAAGGAAATCGCGACTGTATTTGCCTTTTAAGAATTAATACGCTCTTTTTGTTCGGTCCCAAAGTTTGGTTGGTTTGGAAATACCTTAAAGGACAGTTGGTTCCACGTAGTATGCGGCAGAAAGCTATTTACTTTTAAGACCTATGTTAATTGAAGTACAACGTACAAAACTGATGTTATTCTGTATCGAAAAAGATAAGGATAACCTTATGGGTTTTATTATTATTTTCAATGCAAATATGATCTATATAATTTATTTAACGTACACAAATACGATTCAAACTATGTAGGTGTGTAAGTATGGTAATGTATAAGTATTGTTTAAAATAATAAAATTTTGTTTATATGTTTACCTAGTTTCTTATCTGCATACCCAATCATGGGTAACTTTTATTAATTTGCAACACCAAAACGACAGTGGCGTTACCACTCACTTCACAGATAAGTTGGTGGGACTATATGCTGTCATGTAATCACAATACACACCCACAAATGTAATTTTTTTATTGTATTTGGTAGGAACTACCTACAGATACTAATGGCCGATTTACATTATCTTAGTGTTTAGGAGAGTGCTTTAGTACAACTTGAAAGGCAAGTTCTTTAGCGTAGCGTTTACTAAAGCAAGTAGCGTTTACATGTTTCAACTAAAGTACTATCCTAAAGCACTCTCCTAAACACTAAGATAATGTAAATCGGCCTTTAGGTATAGTGCTATTTTTGCGGATATAGGATATAAAAATTATTTTAAATGTTAAAGTGTTATTGAAAGCAAAACAGTTTCCGAACAATTTCAATACTATATCGGTTTTGATCAGCGCAGGATTGACTCTGAACCCGCCTCAGGGTTCTCTGAATTGCCATCATATTTCAATGTCAGAGGAAACAACTTTCTAACGCCACACTCGAACTTCGTACGAACAAATCAGTCTTGGATGCACACAATGGAGAGATGAGAATAGTTCGCAAGTTTTGTATACATAATAATGTCAGACACTTCTAAGATTTAGCTACACTTGAGAATGATTTATTTTTATTTAATTTTTGTTTATTTTACTTATGTTTTGCAGAATAAGATATATTTATTACTAAATCATCTATTATACATATTAATAACCATATATGAATTTTACTTTCCGAAAACCACTCTTTTATGTAACATTGACAGAAGGCTCGCTAGTGCGTTGCCGGCTTTTTAAGGTCGCACTTTTCTTAAAGGACCCTTAGCTGGTTCCTAAAACCTTTGTTAGGCTTTTTCAATGCTACAAAACAATTAAAGTTAGTTACTTTCTCTAATAACCCACAATAACATTTTAAAATCAATACTATTAAGAAACTAATTTATTACGTGTATTTAAGTTAGAAAGAGATGAAGATCTTGAATTCAAATTGAAAATTTGTTTTATTTTTTACACAGTATAGTTCATTTAACTAACAACGTAACAAATTCTCAACTAATTTAAATAAATTAAACTTCTCATATATTGAATCAAATAACACTATGTACTTTTAATATCAAATATGAAAGGAATTCATGCTTTTGTCAGGTTACTCAAAAGCATACCACGAGCATTCCCAACCGAACATATTCCAATATGAGCACGTGTGATGGAATTTATATGAGCTTCTGACGTTTGATAACTTGTTACCTGTAACCTCTAGAGGTTACACGTTACATTAAATTATATATGAGGGATTTAGAAGTCTATAATTAATTATGTATTTTAATATAATTTCCTTTTGTTGACGGAATGGAAGATGTTTTAAATAAAATGGTAATGGTCGGGGCACATGACAAGAGTAAGAAATCGTCTAGATTCACTACAGAATGACAGCCCCGAGATGGGAAAGGAAAAAGAAAGATAGGTCAGGTGATGAAGGGATGATCTACAAACGGCGGCGACTGTGTGGACAAAAGTTGCCTGGGAATGAATTAAGTGGAGAGGCCTACATGACCCAGGAAACTGTAGACTAAATAATTTGTTTTATTTATTTACACTTCGTTGCTTTACAATATAAAAATGTAACATAATTAAATGTGAAGGAGGGTAACTGGCGGCCTAATCGCTTACGAGCGATCTCTTCTAAGCAACCACTGTGAGAAAAGAAAATAACAATGTATTAAATTAGATAAGGTATGCAAGAAGTGCAAAATACATATTAAATATAGTTATTAAGAAAACAAAACTAAACAGGAACAAAAAACAAACTAAACAAACAAACGATACAAAATGATGAAAAATAAAAAGTGCACATGAATCATAATAATTTAATTTAAGATCAGTCTCACGTCAGTTAGTTGTTAGTACGAAAGTTAGGGATACGATGTGGACAGGTAATGTTTGCTACAGAAGAAATTTAAAGGAAGATAGAGAAGCAGCTAAGCGAATAGCGACGGTAAGTGAATTCCATAGCCTAACTGCAGAGACCTTAAAGGACTCGCCAAGAAAGAGATATATTTTATCATAAAAAAGAGTTAAAGTTTAATAAAATAATGACTTGATTTGGAAAGCGATTTTTTTGTTCTTACGCTGCCGACTGAATCTAAATTTGTCTAAATTTGAGTCCACCTGTCAAGTGCTCCTTGAACTCCTTTTTAAAATAGATCCTAATATTTTCAATATCATAATGAAATTCGTTAATCCGGAACACATATACGTTTATGGACAATACTTGGCAATATGCGTAAGTTTATCCAACCACTAAAAACCTTTATCAATTTTGGCAAAACATTTCCAACCGCCAGAATAGTTTGGTTGACGAAATTGGTATCTAAATGGAATTTTGCTGGATATTGGATTATATTCTTGTGGGCTCAGTAAATTCCGAACGCTTCAAAGGGATTATTGGCGAGCACATTAGCGGCTTAGAATAAAGAACGTGCATATTTAATAGTTGCAACAGTTTGTTGAATAAGCGAGAATTTATTCAATATCTTTAATTAAATATTAACGTATGCCTGGCTGTGTTGGCTTCAGCGTGCGACTCTCATACCTGAGGTCGTAGGTTCGATCCCCGGCTGTGCACACGGACTTTATTTCTATGTGCGCATTTAACATTCGCTCGAACGATGAAGAAAACATCGTGAGGAAACCGAGATGTCTTAGACCCAAAAATTCGACGGCGTGTGTCAGGCACTGGAGGCTGATCACCTACTTGCCTATTAAATTTAAAAATGACCATGAAACAGATTCAGAAATCTGAGGCCAAGACCTAGAGAGGTTGTAGCGCCACTGATTTATTTATTTTTATGCCTGGTAGTACCAAGCCATATATTCCCATACAAAACAGCAATCACTAAACGGTTGAGATTTTTCAAATGCTTTTTCTATTCCATCTTTCTTCAGTACACTACATACGACCTGTATATTACCTATGTACAAAAATTAATAATGAAATTACAAAACTCCATTAGTTTCACAAGTTCAATTTTTCATTTCAAAACGAAATTTAAACCCGCCGGGAAAAATGTTTACACTGCATGATTGGAATAAATATTTTAAAGAACATTGTACCAGTGAATTGTGATAGGAAACTGCAATTTTTTACATCAGGTACGTCGACCTATTCACAGTGATATTTCACATTTTTTACGTACGAAAGTTATCCGATGCATTTTTAAAAACGATTGATATTTCGCAATAGCCGCTCAAAATCCAGATGGATGGATCCCCTGACGGTATAACTCATATAGCATTGCATTGAGTTACACAGTACACACACAGTTACATTAAAATAGGTCACTTTTAGGTGGGGACAATAATGTGTTCCAGCCAGTTAATACCCCAATCTGTTTGCACTTTCGACATCCGAAGATCTGAAGAAGAAAATCTATTGTTTAAATTTGAGTTAAACTAACCCTAGTTTTAAGACGGTTCGTAAGATTAAGGTGTTTAAAACTTACTATAGCCGCAATTCTATGTGGAAAAATGATTTTCATTAGTCCGAGGAAAATCCTCAAATTACTACGCGTTGTAAATTTTTGTGTCTGAAAAATTTTTAAACAGTGTTTGCTGCGCACCACCACTATGTGGAACCTGCTGCTCACTTAAGTATTTCCCAACCAATTCGACTTATGGTCCTTCAAGAAAAGAGCCTACCAATTCTTAAAAGGCTGACAACGCACTCGTGAGCCCTCTGGCATTGAGATCCATGAGCGGCGGTATCGCTTAACATCAGATGAGCCTCCTGCCCGATTGCCCCCTGTTCTATAAAAAAAACACATGCTGATTTCCTCATTATAGTCTTCCTTCACGGATTATGTGGCGGGCGGTTTAGGTCGAAAATCGCTTAAGAATTAGTTCTAAATAACATATGGAACCTATTTCATACAAATTAAATTCCAGCTATAGGGGATTTTGACCACTAAGGGTCAGGTTCTGTAATAGCTGTTATTAGAACACACGTTAGTGGGCATATATTGGTAGCATAAATAAGTTAGTGCTATGCGATTAACCTGTGTAACGTTCGACGGGTGGTGATTAATGATCCTACCTCTGCGTCAATGAGCCGTGGAATTGATTCCCGGTATAAAGTGCTGCATTTAATTCGCAAATATTAAAGTTAAGCCGCGTTTAACCTAACTTACCTTATCTTTATGTAAAAAAAAACAGTGGCGCTACAACCTCTTTAAGTTTTGGCCTCAAATTTCTTCTTTATGTAACTATAAAAATATTTTCATTGTGTTTAAGGAGCTGGACTAGTTCAATACCAGATGGGAGCGATTATTCAATTTTAATTTTTCTAATACCAATTTAACAAATCTTGTTTCGCCGGGAATCAAACCCACAAGAGTCGAGATATGTGCTAAGCTACATAAGTGTTTAAAATATAATATAATTTGAAATTTATTTTGTTTTATAATAATAAATTTGCAAGAATATAGTACAAAAATGTTATGGTCTAATGTTCGCATATTCTGCCACACATAATGGCGTCCAAATTTATCTTAAAAGGTAGAATAGAAGTTACACTATGAGTCAATTCTAATATTATTTTATCACTAAATCATCACATTATTAAAAAATTATTATTACGTTACCAAATTAGTATTAATTACAATATTTCACGCAAATAATCGTTAATAGAATAAGATTTTTTTTCCAAAAGGAATACATTAAGTCGATTTTTAAAAACTCTAGTAGTTTTTTGTTAATTGTCTTTACTGCCTTTTCCGACAAATTTATGAACTTCAGTAAGTATATATTATAATTTATTGAAGAGACCAACATTATTTTAGGCTTCACAAATTTATAAAAATAAATTTTATACTTTCTCCTTTTTAATTCTGGTATCTATTGCTAGTAATTGTTCCTAATAGTTATCAACGTTTTAGCTTAACAGCGAAAATAAATACGAAATGTAAAACGCAAATAGCGTTTTCTGTTTTTAAATTGGATAAAGTTAGGAGCGTTAAAGTTTTGTAATTATTTTGTAGCGAGATATTGAAGGGTATATCAACTATGTTAAATTAGTGGTTCGGACGATGGTTATCAAATCTGAGCGTTAGGTTAGTTTATGTAAAATATGATTAACTCATACAGGTAATATTTGTACGCTGTTGAACGTCATTAATTCAAGAACGTAGACGAGAAGAACTGGCGAAAACTCACCGTCACTTCTTTTAATCGCCAAGTGTATGAATTTTGTATTACAAAATGTTTGTATGGAGCTTCAAACATTACACCTTGCTCTTTGTGATATTGAATGAAAAAAGTCAAACAAATCATAACTCATGACTCATAACACATGAAATTAATAATTTCTAATGTAACTATTAATAGTTCTAGAACTTACAAACCTTAGAAGGTTGCCTAGAGGCAAGTGATGCACCCGATGATTTAATGCATAATCTTAGAGATTCGGGGTAATTAAAAACTAATTTGTGTAGAACTATCCAAAGTTATAATTACGTTCAATAATTCTTTGACATTCATAAGTGTCCCTCCCTTATGTTCCCTATATTGTTTTTAATTTTGTAATTTCGAGAAAAAATCTTCATAGCGGAAAATCGTCTCTGAAAGGTCCACGTAGCTTTTCTTGTCTCTCTACTTCTTTTGGTGACACTAAGGTCGAATAGCCTCAACATAATGACACTTTGAAATGGTTCTTATATTTATCAACAGTCTTAGTATCACCTAAGAAAACTATATATAGTTTCAACATTCTTAACTAAATTAAAAATGGATAAATAGTAAAATAAATCAAATTTAAAAAGTTTGTGCCCTGTAGCAGTGTACCTTTAATGCTGGCAGCAACTTAAACCTTTAATTAGCGTCAGCCATGCGAACAAAGATGGTGGAAAGACTCTTATATTTTTTTCTGTTTATTATTTTCCACCTGCTCTACGACCGCGTAAACTATTCTACTTGTGGGAGGTGTGGGAGATGAGACGGGGCTTACATGTCCACACAAGTATCTAAAGTTCTATAATTAGACACATTTAACCAGTACCATATTCAACAATTACAAATAAGATGAAAATTCATATCTTATTGCTTCTTAATTCCCACCAAATACATATAATATACACAATAGTAATACGCCTATTATATTATTAAGCCATTATGACCAAATATCTTCTATACCGTTAATTAGCAGACACATTAAATTCATGTCTATAGTTGTCTATGGTAAATTACGTCGACGCTGTAAAACAATTCATTATTGTAACTATTCATCAAAGAGAAAATTAATATCTTGTTAGAAGGGATATTCATTGTATGTGCGATATACGAAACACCGCATAAATGTTGCTTGGGGATATTACGGCAATAAAATTATTTGCTTTGCAATAACTCAAGTGATACATTTAAGTACAATTTGTTATCTCTATTAATCTATGAATTGTTTATGAATTTACTTCAAATGTATGTTATCTGTGACGGGTTTAGTCTTGTTTTAATGTTACTTTGTTTTCGTTTAATCTATGTTTACGATTGAACAAATCTTATTTCTATAATAAGTTTGGATGTTTACTACATTTCGGGAAATTATGGCTATTATTAGGCCTCTTGTAAACTGTAGACCATTTTTTAACTGACAGTTTAAAATAGACAGTACCAAGTTTATATGTCCTAGAAAAAGTACTGACTGTAAAAAAGCATCCAAAATTATTCAAAAAATTTAAAGAAACTTGTTTGTATCTACCGAGGGATCCAACACGGCTGTGGATGTTTGCATGTTGCACCACATTGTATTCAAAAAATTGTTACGCCATACAACTATTTCAAGGGGAAGGTGATTAAATTTTTAAAGGCAAGTTGCCTTTATAGCGTGGCCGAGTATTAAGACCGTAAGTTTTGACAACAATTATAATTAACTGTTCTTTTTATTATGACATTTAAAATGACATTTGGATGCCTATTTTTATATGGCTGATTCTGCGGTGTTTTTTGTATAATCAATCAATATGAATGTACCACTTTCTTTGCAAATAAACGATTTATTATTAGTATTATAAGAAATTGAAAGAGGCATCCTGTACTACAAATCGGGAACAACAGCTAGCAAGAAGCTTTCCAATATACGTATAGTATATTTTCATAACATACTAGCTGGCCTGGCGAACATCGTACCGCCTAACAGTCGATTCTTTATTTTTTTTAAATACTTATTCTGCTATTTGGGACACCGGTCTAGCTAGTAAGATAAAAAAAAGAAAGTTGATAAGACAACAAATACATTATGTCAAAAAATAAAAATTTACCTTTCCGGAACCCCTCCACTAACACTTGAACTTTATGATATGGTATTAAAGTTCAAATTGACTTTTAAGTATTATTACGAATATTTTGTATGGGAATATAGAAAAGTGTTGTTTTTAGACGATTTGACTCAATTTTTTAAATTTTTCTCTCCGTAAGAACCATCCTCGTACTTCAAGGAATATTATAAAAAAAAATTAGCCAAATTGGTCCAGGCGTTGTTGAGTTATGCGCTTACCAACACATTTTGCGATTCATTTTTATATTATAGATAAGGCTACCGGGTACTACCGTTTTACAATAAAAATTATTAATTCATATTGGTTACTATGTAAATTTATGAACGGAAAATATTAAAGACAGTTTCCTCCAAATTGTTAAATTTACATTTACTACCCGTTCCCAAACCAAAGAACCGCAAAGAACGGGCGAGAAGAAATATCGAGAAACTCTTCGCCGATCTAAACCTAATTAAAAAAGATTGTAGATGATGATGACAATACTATGATGTTCTCGAGTCTATTCTCAACTACTCTGTATTTATAAATTGCTACAATTAAACAAAACTTAAAACCCCTTACAAAGAGCCACTCATTCACAGATCTTATCATCAGTTATCCAATCTTGTTTATCTATATTCGCGGTGAAAGCCTCGAGGATCGCGTGTCGAGAGACTTATAGCTCAATCCAGCAATCAGTGAATCGCTTAACTAGGCGATAAGGTGTCGAGTTATAGTCTTATTTGAAGATAGTTAGGGTATTTTTAAATTAAGCGTTATTTGCGATAAGATCGTAAAATATAAAGGCGGTATTACAATTTTTCCCACTTTTATCGTAAAGACTTTAGAGTAAGTCTATTTTTGTAAAATAATGGGGTAAACTTGTCGAACTTACGTTTAGTATTTATAATATTACTAATTATTGAACGGACAACATAATAATACCATAGTATAGTGTAAAAAAATGGGGTAAATTTGTGGAATTTTTTTATATCGTTCTTTTCGAGTTGTTTGTACCCCAAGTAATATTAAAAACGTAAAAATTAAGATTAAAGAGCAATGAAAATATGTAGAAAGATGGAGCCATGATTCGACAAATTTATCCTATTTTTGTACAATTTGTTATTGTATTTTTATATTTTCCGTTCAATAATGAATATGTATATAATATTACTAATAATATTATACATACTAAACGTAAGTTATGTTCTTTAAGAATTGCTTTGTTATAATTGTATCAAGTGTAATAACATTAAGTATAATAAGAAAATGTTACTAGCACTGAAGTGTGTCCGAACAAAAAATAATGGGGCAAACATTTTTGTGTCTGTTTATTATGACGATGATGACTTCTATGCCTATCTACCCTAAAGAATAATCTCAAGTACGGATGTACGTGAACTACTAAGCCACAGGGTAGAGATGAATGCATATACTGTTGAGGCCTGCTATTCTGATATGTATTATATTTTTTAAACATTAACGAAACTAACCTACAACGAAATAGCGCATGCAATTATTTGTCAATCAAATTAATGGTTCTTTAACTATCCACAAAACACAAATTACGCTAACCGAATTGTATTTCGATTCTACAGAGGCTACGTATGACTCTGAGGTTCAAAATAACACAGACATCGCACGCTTACAACATTTTTATTTTTTTAGGAATCATGCTGTTGGCCTTAAGGGCCTTTACAGCTCAGCTCAGGCTGCACAACTGCTACAACAACTCTCAGCCACACTCTCAAATACTTACGCACACACACAGCCATTCACAAACTTCACAAACAAAAATTATATATTCACGCATACTTAAAGTTCATTAAAAAATAAATAATTTTATTTTGTATATGTAATTAATGGAATAATTGTAACCTCGTTACCCTCAACACAGGGGCTCCTAAGTATATATATATATATATATATATATACTATAGATGAATTTTGTCATAAACATATTTCTGTCACGACTAAAGTTTTTTTTAATTATAAACGTGACCTGAGCGCTAAACATATTGTATCTAAATTCAAATTTTGTAACATAATTACGCTTTTTGATGTACGTATATTTTAGTTATTCTTGAAATATAATTTCTTTGCGAAAACCTTTTACGAAACTAACATAACATTTATGAAAGCCAAAATAAAATGTTACCATAAACACGGGTGTGAGTGAATCGAGGCCGTTTCCGTTTCTGCTCGAGCTGCCCGCACGCCGCATTACCCGCGTCCACCGCATTCGAGAGCTATTTGCGCTGATCAGATTAATGTCGCCACTTTTCTGCTTGTCAGTACCACTAATATACTTATTTATTTGTTGTGAGGACAGTTTGGTTTGTAATTTTACTTAGAGCTTTGAGACAGTTAATAATTTAGTGTTTTTAGAAGGGTTTCAAATAAATACTCTTATGGCTAAGAATTTAAGCAATCGTTTTACTTTCGAATAAACTGTAACCTGGATGGATTTAAAATTTAAGGTTTGGATCAAAATCAAAATTGGATTGAAACGATTGAAAAAGTAACCGAAACACAAGAACATCATGCATTATATGTATTTAATTTATTTATTAAACATATTTACTAACTTTTCAATATTAAATTTGTTTTAATAAAATATCTTTACATATAAGGAATACTTAATTAAGTGGATTGATACAAATAAAATCATTTTAATTAGACTACGACGCGAATCTCTCAAATACTTCAAATTGTGAGATGATGAATTATATCAAATCACGCTGTATGTGTATTTATTTGATTATTTAAATATGTTTACGTAAATCTATTCTTAACCGACTTCTAAAAATAGCAGGTGGAGTTTATCTATTTAACGTGTATCGTTTTTTTACATGTGTTGGTCCTAATTTCGTAGTAGAATAAAAATGTAGGAGTAATGAAAAAAATATTTGTGTAAAAAAGCAAAATCATAATCAATTAACCGTATTTATTATTAAAGAAATATTAGAGCTATCTTGGAAATATCGTGACTTTTGTAATTCTTGTATTTCTTATTTTGTATTGCATTGTAACTCATGCATCCGTGAGTTTAGCCTTTAGTTTATTTTATTAATTTTCTTGTACTTAGATAATACACCTTTACCTTTAATATTTCTTTGTTTAGTTTATTCCTTACTAGGGTTGCCTGGAAGAGATCGCTTGTTATCGATGAGGCCGCCCATTGCACTCCTTATATTTTTTGTAATTCGGTTTTCTTGAAATGTAACGAAGTATAAATAAATAAAAATATGTATTGTTAATACCGGTGTAACCAAGTTATGCTTATTGCTATCGTTAATACAATATTTCGCCTTGAAACCACGGTGTATGACCTATAAAAATTGGTAATATTATTTTTGATGGTTGCGTTTATGGCGTTGGAAATCTAATATCGTGAAACATTCGCCTTTGAAGAACTCTGATCCATTAAGTTTAAGGTCAAAAAGTAAATTTTCAGCGTAAAATATTTATATAAATATTTTTGTTAGGGAAAAACCAAGGTATTTATTGAGTGCAAGTAAGTTTTATTGAGTGTAAAAAGTACAACTCTAGATCTCTAGGTCTCTCGTCTCCGTCTCTCTTCAAATACTACTACTAGCAGACGCAACATACGTATACAATAGTGTTACACAAAATACATCTAATTGTAAATTTAAACCAATCTCGAATTCAGTTAAATAGACACAAAATTTCAACAAAATCGGTCTAGTTATTAAGGTACAGTAGATTTATTATTTAATTTAAGGCCCTAATACTTTAATTTAACAGGTTTATTCAGAATCTTTTTTTTTGAGCTTGTATATAGGCCATGCGTCGGATTGTCTCTCTCCCTAAAATATGGCGAGGGGGCCGATGCCTGGCCATGCGTCATACTCGTGAACGGGTGGGTGCTGCTTGTGGTGACTGGTCGTAATTAAATTCGTGTATGCGGTGATGTTAGTTATTTCGACTATGTATTTGCGTGTTGTTCCCACGAGAATATGAGTGCGTGCTCCTATTTCACCATGACTCCTGCTAATAGAGGACAAATCTTTGTTCTTCATTTATTTTATTATTATTTATTACTTATTAAGATGTCATGTGGAACATGATGCAATGGTTGTAGCTCCTTACAAACGTTGTGTAAAACAAAAAACTTGGCGATTAAAAAGAGTGGTGGAGAGTTTATAGCCAGTTCTTCTCTTCCGTTCTACGCCCTTGATTTGAGAACTGACAGTAAATGTAAAATTAGAAGCATTTCATGTATATATATATTTTTTTTGACGTTCAGAAGTGTACAGTGCGTTACCTATATGAATAAATGATTTTGACTTATATGTAAGTATGTTATAAATTTTTTTTTAGCTTGAAAAATGTATATTTTAAGATTATGTTTTAGTTGATGAATACGTTTTTACATGGCTTTTTATGCTAGTGACATACAAATACCGTGTTTATTTTATTTTATCTATCTGAAATATATACATAAAAGAATTACACAATTACGAAATATGTAAGACAAAAGATATACGTGTAAAAAATATGACAAAAAAACAGATTTAACCTCCTGTGAGTGGGCGATATCGGGGCACACAAATTAAAGTAAAACACAATATAGAGTCAAACCATAGATAGAGAACCAAAATCAAAAGAACCTGCTATCGTTATGCCCGTGTTCTAAAAATAGAAAACAACATTTATATATTTTTATTGTTCACCGTAATAGCTCGCGTAAAGAAAAATAGTATTATAATTCTTCATCTTTTAAAATGTATTTTCTAGCGAAGAAAATAAATCCTTCAAAAAAGTGAAATAATTGTCACAGCGCATATAAATATTAACGTACACCGTTTGTAGCTGTATTTAATAATTTAACGTATACCTTTGAGAGCCATAGTCATGCGACATTCATCTGAACAGTCAGTTGTACAAAACAAACTGGCAATAGAATAGATTTCCCTGGAGGTTTTTGCGCGACTTTTCATACAAACCGGCCGGTTAAATTGGTGCCTAATTCTCATAGCTAACAAAAAGCTACAACTTTTCTATGCATTTGTGGAACATATTTGTGGAAAAGATATTAACATAGTTTTCACTATAAACAATAAATCAGTGGCTACAACCTTTTTAGGTCTGGATCTCAGATTTATGTACCTTTTTCATGATCATTTGTCTCATAGGCAAGTGGATCGGCCTCCAGCGCGACACGACTTTTTGGGTCTAAGGCAAGCCGGTTTGCTCACGATGTTTTCCTTCAGCGTTCGAGCGAATGTAAATGCGCACATAGAAAGAACGTCCATTCGTGCACAGCAGGAGATCGAACCTACAACCTCAGGGATAAGAGTCGTACACTGAAGCCACTAGGCCAACACTGTTCTTCTAGTGTTCTTTATCTTAATGTTTAATGAATATTTGTCGATGTTTCTTGCATGATCACTTTCTACTCTTTAACAGTACGTTTTTAGTTCTATAAGTGAATGGCTTTTATAACAAACTAGCTGGCCTGGCGAACATCGTACCGCCTAACTGTCGATTCTTTATTTGTTTAAAATACTTATTCTGCTATTCGGGACACCGGTCTAGCTAGTAAGAAAAAAAAAAGAAAATTGATAAGACAAAAAATACATTATGTCAAAAAATAAAAATTTACCTTCCCGGAACCCCTCCACTAACACTTGAACTTTATGCTACGGTATTAAAGTTCAAATTGACTTTTAACTATTATTACAAATATTTTGTATGGGAATATAGAAAAGTGTTGTTTTTAGACTTTTTCACTCAATCTCCGTAAGAACCATCCTCGTACTTCAAGGTATATTATTAAAAAAACATCAGACAAATCGGTCAAGCCGTTTTCATGTTATGTCGTGACAACGGAAAATGGGTTTCATTTTTATATATATAGATAATCTTCAGTCGCGCTCTTTATTTCTGAAGGTCGTGTTAGTCGCGTCGCAGAACTCCCTCCATTCTCCCCTGTCTTCGGCAAGCCTCTCAACCTGGGTGATGGTAAGACATGTAAGAGCCTTTACTTGATGACCAGCAAGCCCAGTTCAGTTGTCCAGTGCCCTCCACTCTGCCAGTCACGATGAATTTTTCTACAATTGCTGCGTGTTACGTGTAAAAAAAGCATCTATAATGCAGACTTACTCTTTGGTAACAAAAATATAACAAACAGTATCAAATAGTTTTAACAAGGCAAATGACTAAAGATTGTTTGAGATTCGGATTTCTTTAACATTTGTAAACTATATTTTGTATTAAATACGTATTTGGATGTGTATATAATTTAATATTTATAAGTATTAGAATAATCTGTAGCCACGACTTAAATTAACAAATGAAGTCTGATAAAAATTCTATAATAATTTTTAAAATTTTGAAAATAGAACATACCATACAATATCCATTCACGTGAATAAAAGTTGTCTAAAATCAATTACATTCCAATCCGTACATTACTAACAGAGTTAAGCTGACACAGATTTATCGGGTTTAATTAAATCATGCTTACATCCACAAAACATTTTACGCCACAACCAATCATATTATAAACTGTTTAGTCATTTAAATTACCTGTATTATTATAATCCAATCATCAAATTTGAATAAATTACACATTTACTGCAAGGAAATGAGGAAATACAATTTTGATAATCCTTTGTATAATTGCTAATACAAATATTAACACATGTTATTAGAAATACAATTATGAGTTTAATTGCTGCGATTTTGTTTCGTATTTATTTTATTGATAAGGAAACTAAAAAACGTGAACTTTAAAATGAAACACGCAATGTTGCGGTTTTGGTGATTGGCCAAAGGGCGTAAGACCAAGACGCACGCGTTGGTAGGTAGGACTAGATGTGATGTAGTGGAGCCCTACGTGGAGTACTGTTCTCATATAGTATTCATAGGAGTTGTTCGGAAGCTGAGTTTCATTATCGAACGTCAAGGCAGAATACACAATACCGTCCGTATCACCTCGACGTCGGTCGTTCCACAACTGAGCGTTTCTTTTTTATCGCGCACCACCACTATGTGGAACCAGCTGCCCACTGAAGTATTTATTTCGGAACCAATTCGACTTAGGGTCCTTCAAGAAAAGAGCTTACCAATTATTATTAAAAGGCCGGCAACGCACTTGCGAGCCTTCTGACAATGTGAGTGTCCATGGACGATGGCGTAAGTTTGCTTGGCTATGATATATAACTCGCCGTTTGAAAAGATTATATATTTAGGGCCTGTTTCACAATGTTCTACATAAGTTCCAAATTAGCTATTTATTACTTATTGGTAGGATAAACACTATTGTTGCGTTTCATGACTGTCAGATAGCACTATTCGTCGCATAAAGTCCATCATAAGTATGAGTCCGATGAAGTGTCAAATAGCACAATTTATCTTCCAAATAATTTATGTGTTGCATAGCTATTTGGTACTTTATCCATACATTGTGAAACAGCAGCAACATATATTTATTTGAATTTTAATTAGTACTTAGGTCTTGTATGAATTTATTAATTTATATTGAATCATGTAGACTTAGATAAACAGCTAATGTCATGCCCATTACTAGAAAATATTTTTAATACCAGCAAGTGCTTACGTGCATGCATTTATACTAATCCCCATGGAATTACGTGTATGTATAGAAAAGTGAACATAAAGTATGCCTTATTAAGAGGATTTTTATAAATTCCTCTACGATCTATAGATATTTATGAAAGGTTGACAAATGGGTTAATAACCAATAGCTATGTATAATATTATATATATATTTAAATTGTGAAACATCCTATATTATGTTAACTGAGCTCACCAGAGCTCAGTTTTCGTATCACCTCGATTCCACTTACTTGCTTATTTAAACCAAAATATATAATTGTATTTCTATATCTTATTGTAAAAACGTCTCGTTATGGAAATGAGTCTTATTTTTGTACGAAATGCGCCGGAATTATGCGCATAGGTGACATTTAAGCAATAAATTTGACGTTACCATTTACTGTGTTACAAGTTTATGGTCAAAATATTAGAATAAGACTTAATTCGAAATTCCATAATATACCTTTACTACTGAATGTTTAAGTAATAACATGACAGAACTGTTACACAACTGTCAAATGTCACATCATGACAGATAAGTTTCATGACATATACATATTAACTTTCTTAATTTATTTTGTCGATAGTACCTATGGGCCCTTCTATAACTATATTTGTATACTCCTTAGTGTGTATGTGTACCATCGTTTATGGTGACCAGTGACGTGTTAAAAGCCCTTAGGGGTGTATACAAGTGAATTCTATCGCATCTAATTTACTCTCTGGCAGATCTGAAGGCTGATAGCTGATAAATTGACGCGGGATGTACGTGACACGGACCGGGTAGCGACCGCGCAGAGTCAAAGAGTAGCTGATGTTCAAAGTCAAGTTAATTTATGATCGCTTATGAACGTCTAAGCCTAAGATTCATATAGTCTACATTTATTCTTGTTCAGATATTTAATATTTTTTAATCAGCTTTCTAAAAAAATATTAAAATTCTTCTGAACTTAATCACATACTTGCTTTGCAGTGTTTTACAATGACCTTAGAGCGTATCAAACTAATATTTTCGAAAAGTCAAATAATTTGCAACTAAAGACGCATACTTTATTTACCCAAAGACAACTTTGCTTTCAAAAATATTACTATTAACAAATATAAATTTCAACACAGTTCTCCAGATGTGAGATCAATACATATACTGTGGCGTATATTATACATAGAGTATAAAGTTATGTCATCTACTAGACTATTAGTATCATGCTGAGTCAACGGTGTCGCAAACATGAAAAGTGACTTGTGCGGTCAGACAATAATTTGATGTTTGACGTGGGCTGCGAGTTTGAGCTGTGGTTCTATTTTAGGCTTTGGAGTTGGCTATCTATGTCTAATGAATAAAATATCTTTACAGCCACACAGTGATCTACAAACCTCTAGCTAATTATAAATGCAAGCTCAAGCTAGAAAGTTTTAGGCTGCATCCATACATCAGTGTAGAAAACAAATTAAATAATAAGACCTCATTAGTATTGTAATTGTACTGTGAGATTTTGTATTATAAAATACGAAAAATTAGAATACATAAAATAAATATTAGTAATTTAGCATTATACAATATTTTAAGCGAAATTAGTTTTTAAAATTTGTATTTAATATTTTTATATATATTGGAGATTATGATATTAATAAGAATTAGAATGGCAACACCACGCAATGTCATAGACATCTTACAGTTGTCAATGTCACTCTGCCAGTAGTGCATTGGAGTGTCAGTGTCAATTGCTCTTTGATCAACGCCTGCACCGGATTTGCGCCCTGACTGACACTAACTAGGTAAATAACTATCTACGAACCAAATCAGCCGTGGGACCGTTACAAAAATGCCTGCCTGGATTATGATGCTCAGGAAAATGGAGTGGCAGGCCAATCAACGTCAACGTTCATCTGAATTATGGGAAGTATTCTTTCACAATATGATGGCGGCTTCCGAACTCCAACCAGAAGCTTCATGGGTGGTACAGGGACGCTGAAAGCCGCGTTATCTACCGCTGTTTGATTCAGAGAAGGGAGAAGGATATTGAACACCATATGAAGAATAACTTGTGGTCGGATTGTGAAGCTAGGAATGCTGCATTCACTTGATAGGAAGGACGTGCTAAGAAGGGCACGTTCACATCCATTATGTACAATCTGGGAAGAGTTTAAGAAGGGATATACTAGTGAGTTTGTTGGAATTAGGAGGATCCACGTCTTGTTTCACGATATGGTGGACAACACGAGCGACCAGGCCAACATAGAATATTCCACCAACAGCATGACAGTGATAGCCACTTGGTTAGTTTCTTTGAATCTACGACATGCATTTTTTATACATTTTTCATATACTTTTATACATTGTGGATTTTTTGCCAAAATCAGTATTGCCATTGAAAATATTTTTTAAATAAATATTCGAAGCGCATTTCAATTTTGACTCATACCGCTATACAAATGCAAATTCTGGTGTCGTCACGTACTTGATTAAAAATCAACAGATGTCACTGCTCTCCCGCCAAATAATTGCAAAATGAATTAAATTTACATAAAGTCAATTGTCAGTGGCGCATTGACTGAATCACTCTGTTATCAATCATTATAATTATTTTATTCACAATTTAAATCATTAATTTCATAATATTTACGTGGCATACATAATATGTAAATTTGGATTGGAACGATGCATATATGAGCCAACAATAAGGCCACAAAATGTTACAGCTGAAGAAAATTGCGATAAATAATCGTACTAAGGCGTTTTATATTTTTTGTATCAGTAAATAATAATAATGCTGAGAAAATTATTTGACATTTGAAATTTAAAATCTTGTTGGATCTTTTATATTAGTTTATGTTATTACGTATTTGTTTGTTCAAACTATACCTACTGCTAGTTCGTGCTTTTATTGTACCCGCTGAAACATATATAATAATTAGCGTAAGGTACTTTTTTTATGAAATTTTGTTTCAATATGTGATGACGTAATGATTGCAGTCCTTACATTTCCCTTGTACTTAGCGATTAAAAAGGAGCGGAGAATATTTTGCGATTTTTTCTCACTCTAGACACTTGATTTGGGAATCAATAACAAATGTTAATTTATATCTTCCTTTTTTAAATATTAACGTTCATTTAATAAATTGTAATGTTGTTTCGAATGCTATTTTAATGTGCTGGTTGGTGCTTCTTTCAGAATTGGGTACTGCATCAAATGAAATGATGATCATTTAAATCATAATTACGTAAGACGAGCCCTTTAAACTAATAAAAATATTGTTTAAGAAACTTGAAGGTTTCTTTGTTGTGAAATTAATTTTAAAAAAAAGTAGAAAAAGGTAGTAGTAGGTTTGGTTCCAGGTGACTGATCAGTATATATTGTTTTTAAAATATATGTGAAACCAACGCAAATACGAATTTGCTCATATCCTTGGAGTTTTATTTATCCTTTAGAAAAAAAACTTTATTATAGTAAATAAAAAAATGGGAAATTCTGGGGGCTCAAATCTGTTTGTAAAGCATAACAAGATGAACTAAACTTCCGTATAATATAACCAAATACATACCCTTTTTTCATTAAGAATTTAAGGTTATTTCGTACGGTGACGGGATATCTCTTTGACGTTAAAATGACCCTTATCAATTACATACACGTCATTCTGTTCATTTATTCTTAATTCCGCATAAGACCGTTTCATAATATATAATACCTACGTGAAATGTTAAGCCTAGGTTAAGCCTAGTGTCCGTTGCGTTCGTACAATATTTTTGTAAAATTTGTAATGCGTCAACGTATTCAATTAATTATATAGGATTTGTATAATTAGGAATCAGCTCAGTGCTTTAGTAAAAAATAAACGTTTTAATTTGTTCAATTTTTGCCCGAACAGAGGTTGTAGGGCAAATCTCAACTATTAGCAACTAAAAGGAATGTAGGCAAAAATATTTTCAATTAGATTTATAAAAATAAGTCGTTTAAATAATTATAACATGTTTTGTCGTTAACTAGTAATATAGCGGCATCGAAAGCACAACCTCACGCACGTACCCTCACTTTGACACCATCACACAACACAGCCCATTTTTAACCTTTATCTTTAGTATAATTGTTTTTTGTTTATAAAAATTTTGTTACGTGTAGGATTATGAAATAAATAAATATATATATATATATATATATATACCGGCATGCCTTAGACCCAAACAGTCAATGTCGTGAGTTGATCACATGAATAAATCTGAGGCCCAGACCTAAATGGTTGCAGCGCTACTGGGCTTTTTTAAGGGTCATTTATATAGTTTTCCTTTATTCATTTTTAAGCTTTTAGTTTATTAAATTTTTTACTCAAAGTTATTAATTTATTTTTATTTTATTATTGTGTGTGATTTTTCGCACTTTTTATAATTTTAAATAACTTGTTACAGTATAAACATAGTATTTTTCCAATAAAACATATAATCTTTATCGTTAAATAATTGCGAGAAAACAAAGATTTAAATTGACGATGTGTGTGGCGACGAGTCAAAGATATAATATACTATATTTCTAAACCTATATATATACATAAGGTGCTTGTCATTTTCGTCCATAAAAAACTTTCATAACTATTCAAAAATAAAGTTTCCCGTTGTTATGCACGTTCTGAAAGTTTTGTAAAAGCTTTTAAGAGAACATCGACGTAGTTTGCGCAGACATTTATTCTGATTGAATCTTATTTTCCTCTGACACCTCATAAATGCAATGTAGATTAAATTTGAAGCGAATACCAAGAAATTCTTTTATATACTCTCATCTCTGTACATATGTGGCTGTTACTGTGACGTCACAATATAAAAATGAATAATTTTATATGAAAAATACACGATCGTAATGTAATAACAAACGTCAACGAAAACTAGACTTACCGTCCCGAGTGGTTTTGTTTATGATAGATATATATTTTTTGCTTATTTGTGTAATGTAATAAATAAATAAATCAGTGGCGCTACAACCTCTTTAGGTCTTGGCCTTAGATTTCTGAATCTGTTTCATGATCATTTTTAAATCTAATAGGCAAGTAGGCGATCAGCCTCCAGTGCCTGACACACGCCGTCGACTTTTTGGGTCTAAGACATGTCGGTTACCTCACGATGTTTTCCTTCACCGTTCGAGCAAATGTTAAACATAGAAAGAAAGTTCCATTGGTGCACAGGAATCGAACCTACGATCTCAGGTATGAGAGTCGCACACTGAAGCCACTAAGCCAACACTGTTCATTTGTGTAATGTACCATACATTTTTTTATAGCTTAGGGGGCCAAACGAGCCTAGAGGACGCCTAAGAAGGGTAGTTATCGCAGTCCATGGATACCCATTCCAAATTCAAATTTATTACCTGCTATACAAATCTAGACAAAGTTAAAACTAGCTAATAAAAACTTTAATTCTAAAAATTTTGATCAAATTTATTTCATATCTCGACCTAAATCCCATAAACCAGAATATATAACAAATTAGGTTAGGCCATTTAAATCGCTGTAAGATGGGTCCTGAGCCAAAAGTTGAAGGTAAGAAAACAGCCTTAATGTGACTGTTGTAAAAGCAATTCCTAAATCACGAGTGAACCAACGACGTTGTTACTTTCAAAGGTAAACGTGAAACCCGAGCCAAGTTCCCGTCTAATTAGCTAACTTTATAAATTTGTTACCTATTTGGTATAATAAGTACCTCAGAATGGCAAGAGAGATTCCTGCGATATTCGCTCGCCTCTTTGAAACATTTAAAACTTTACAAACACCATTTAAACTAATTCTAAATGAATTCTTGTTTAATTAAAATTATGAGTCCTTTTGCAATTTATGATATATTTTTTTTTAATAAAATCAGTCATTAGTGGAGGTCAACTGACAATGGTCTGTCAAAATTCTAAATTAGTTGACATGAAATACTCTACATCAAAATCATGTGTGCATGTGTGAATCTAGAACACAACTGCGCGTGATTTTTTATGATTGAGCATGAAACCAAATATCTTCCACACCCCTTGGAAGTCCGGAGAGAACTTTGTTTTACCATACTATGAACAGAGTTCACACAGAGAGAGAGAGACAGTAGGTAAAAGTATTTTTACAATGTTAAAAAGTGGATGTTCAGGGTCTTGGCAGCGTTAGTTACGCTTGTTATTTAAGTCAGTAGAAGAGAAGTGATTGCGTTATTTTATAAGAGAATACTTGAATAAATCCAAATGAAAAATATTGTTACTATACAGTATCTCTACAATGATTCAGACATAATATTTACTTAATACAAAAGTTGGCCAAGAGATGCCTTTACTAAATAATTAAAAAGAATTCTAATTATAGAACAGAGTGCATATAGTTAAGACGTGATACATGGACACTAAGAAGAAGTCAAATCCGTTCTCTGGTCCCAATATAGAAACGCTACACGCTACGTCTTTTGTCTTAATTTAACAAAACTCGTATTAATTTCAGTATACCTACTGATACTTTAACTTATACTTTAATTTATACTTTAACTTATACTTTAACTTGTACTTTAACTTTTACTTTACTTTAACTTATACTTTAACTTATACTTTAACTTATACTTTTACTTATACTTCAACTAACTATTGGCTTAGTTCTGTAAGGATTTTTCTGATTAAATAAACATATAGACAATGTAATGTAAAATGTTTTTCATTTAAAACCAGTACCAGAGATTACCATGTTGAAACATACACGTCTTTACATAACCATATTTAGCAGCTTTATAATCCTAGCACCGATTAGTCAAACTCAAAAATACATACCAGTTAATTGAAAGAATCCATTAGCACCTATTGTATGAACTTTTTCACACGATTTTCAAATTAGCCGTTTATCCAATAAAGGAATTCCGAGCCGGTTTAATTGAATTTTTTGGACGTTGACAGCTATTGATCGGATTCAATAGTGTTTTTGGAAAATACTTAAGGTTAATAAATCACGAGAAAAGTGAAAGCCTTTAAAGCCTTTTGGGGTTCATAAATCATAGCGAATGAGGCGCCTCCGGAAGGTACGTACGATACTACCTTCGTACAAAACGTGAATTTATGCTGCGTAATTATGTGTTATTGTTGTTTCGTTTAACACCGACAGTGACTCATGGTTGTAAACTAGGTTACATTATATAATTCACAAACAAAAACATAGTAAACCTTTGCTATTTACAATCTTGAGTCAACGTTGGTTTTGGGTTTATACAGTCAAATCTGTTGTATACATCGAAGTGACTATTCATATTTGGTCGTAAAAACCGATAGTCGTAACAACCGATGATGTTGTTATTATATCTAATACAATAGAACAGCCGGGACCTTTGATTTTGGTCAATATAACCGGTATGTTGTTCAAAACGATGTCGTCGTAAACGGTTTTGACTGTATATGTAAAAAACCAACTATGGAGAACTAGTCGGCTCCCGACAACGTAAAATGTCGAGAGACAGTGAAGATATTTATAATGCAAGTATACCTGAAAATTTAATTCTAAAAATCGTTAATACAATTTAAAAAAAACATCGTCCTTAGTTTCTAATGTCTCAAATAAAACCTATTTTATAGATGTATACATTTATTGAAATATTAACATATAACGATAAGACAATGTTGTCAAATTACAGCTTTGTGGTCCTAGATAGCGTCTAAGTAACTATTCAATGAGCTTAATTACTGAGATGTTAATATCACATTGTTATCTGTATTGACGGAGCGATCTATCGCTGACTACAGACGCTTAAAGAATGTAATTCAAGTTTATATCTGTAAAATAAGTTGTATTACAATGTGCACGCAAACAGGATGATTTAGATTCATTTAGTTTTCTTATTACATTCGCTTTGTGGGATTAGAAGAACGCAATATAACAAGTGTAGCTTCTAGCGTTTTTCTCATCTGCTTACAAATAGCAGTCTGGTAGGCCCTTAGATCTTGAAGTCCTCAAACTACAAGAATGAGGATTTAACAGATGCGAGAAATGCGTGGTTAGCATCCGACCCAGGCTTGTGTTAACTTTCAAAGGAGCTGGGATGATCCTCTTTGTAAATTTGAATTCCAAAACTTATAGGTCACACTTCAATAACAGACTTCACAAGGCCTCCTGTTCTAGGGAAGCCGGTAATTGGCTTGACACCATGGTCCTATTGCCAAAAGAGTGCAGGTCGTTTTTCTCGCCACGCTTAATGACATACATCGCTCTCTTGCCTCCGTCAATATTCCAGGTGTTTTGCAACCAACAGGCATCGCTAGGGACGATAGCGAGCGGCCGAATAGGACGTCCCGTCTCACCTCGAAAGAGCACAAAGCCTAGCCCAAAATCGCGGCCGAATAGCAGGTGGTGATTAATAATCGGCAAATATTAATTACCACCTGCGAGTCTTTCCTTCAACATTGATTTTGATCTTTGAAGTCTCTGTGGCCGTGGGTACTAGAATCTAGTCCACAGGTGCTAATTAAACATTTAAGTTTGTGCCTCATAGCTAGCACCCGTGACCCCAGAGTACTTTCCTTGCTCAAGGAATAAGTATCTCAATACAGCGAGGAAATACTGCCAGCATTAAAGCTACACTGCCACCAGGAACAAACTTTTTAATTTTTTTCAGTATTTAATTATTATTATTATAATGTAAGTTAAAAATATTGTAAATACTGCATATTTCAATGTTGTAAATAAATATAATGATACAAAATAATATTAAATTGGGGTAATCGCTATCACAGTACTGATTTTATTTGGCTCCTACGCATCAGCCCATAAACTTTGCTGAGTTCAATTGATTGAATGATATCAATATTGAAAATATACAAGTAGCAAATATATAATTTAATTTAAAATATTTACGTATTGAGACCACAAAAACATTTTCAATCTGCGAATGGTTACAGTTTTGAGGGTAACGAAAGATTGTTCCCGCATTTAAACGCACTGTAATGGAAACTGCCTTTGAAAGCATTTGATGTTTTGGCATTCCCTCCGCGATACTTTAATAACAAATTAACTTTTATCGCCCAATCTTAATGATTTATACGCTATAAAGTTTTATGATCTATCTTTATAGGCATACAGCCTTCTGTGTCGGACATGCGACGATTTTTACACGCTTTATATTAGTTTCACCTGTATGTATGTATGTATGTAACTGACTCCTTCGGACTCAATTTTGACCCACTTTTAACGGACAGATTTAATTCAATCAGATTAAGTCAAAGATCGATGACAATGCAATAATCCGAAAAACAAATTTAACTAAAAAATAAATAATAGTTTAAAAAAACTAAAAAACACGCTTTTAAAGCACATCAAACTAAAAAGTGAAAAATAATTCCTAATTTAGGCTGAAAATGGTAATGAACAAAAAATACTGGTATTATTGTGAAAAAGCGTGGGGCGCTCTGTGCCATATTTTTCGTCTATCGTACTTGGCGATTAAAATTGGCTAAGAGTTCATTGCAAGTTTTTCTCGCCCATTCTTTGCACCTGATTTAAAAACTGGTAGAAAATATAAGTTTAGAGTAATGTGATATTTTTACGCTTACATGTGTGCTTAACATGAATAAATTATATTTGATTTCCAGCGCTTTAAATCTTCGGCTCTCTAGCTAGTAGCCGGGGCGTATTTCGCGAGACGTGTGATGTGAAGTTTAGAGACAGAAAAAGTCCCTGGCAATGGCAAGGGAGTAGAAAAGGTATTATTTATAAATAAATATAAAAAAAAATATAAAAAAACACGGCTCTCACAATGTATCATGTTGGTAGCCAATCTTCGAGTAGCTTTGTTTTTCTTTCCTGTTTCTCGACGGAAATTTTCTTAAGCAATAAATCTATTGCTTCGAGGGATTCGGACCTGGAAAGCTTCGAGCTATTAATTAAGCAGTGCAGACAACTCATACCTATTAATTAATTGCAAGATTCAGGCTCTGACCTTTTACTGACCTTCGGAGTTCTTAATTAATTCCGTCTTTATAAAAAGGTTTTATTACTTCTCGCTGTAATTATGTTTGCAGCTTAGACATCACTTCAATGCTCCTAGGAAGAAGGTTTTGAGTTGAAATTATAAAAAAAAACATTTCTTTGTTAGTTTTGAATCATCTGGCTGCTGCTATAGCTAAATGGTTAAAACAGAACGCGTATCACATTATAATATCCAGGATTTTAGGTGGTGTAGTAGCAAAACTTGTCGTAATACGAATAGACGAAGATGTACCCATCCCAAGACTATCAGATGTTTGTAAGGCTTTAAACAACAGCGACGTTTATTCATTAAATTGATTTGGTTATTAACTGATTGACATAACGACTCACATATATAGAAAAGAGCTTAAAAGCGCCAATTTAATATATCAGATTTCGGTAACTTAGTTACAATTCAATAAACAAAGTTCATACCCAATTTTGAAAATGGAATACACTGAGTAATTTTTTAACTCGGCGAGAGCACGAAGCGTGCGGGCGTTAGAAACAATTTCAGTGCAGTTGAACATGTTAAAACTGACCCGCCCTAAAAACTAGTAAAACAGTTAACCCCTTGTGGTGAGGCCGCCGCATTATAAACTGAACAACGGGATAAACTAGCACCAATTTTAACTCGCTTTGAGCATGTTGGAGCGTAATTTCAAAACTAACATAAAACTTCATAATGTTTTCTCATGTGACACCTCATTTGAAAGTAAATTTAAATTTTAACCAAGTTGATATTATTTATTTATATATAAACTCTTTTTTTTTTTCTGCGGTTATTTGCAATCAGCCCCAAGGCTATGAGCAAATTTTTCTGTGGTGCTGTCATGTGCAGTGACTTCCCATTGGAAGCATCTACTCATCTTCTGTCTAGAGCTACTGCCGGTCTTCTAGCTCTAGAATATGGTGACGTTTTAGTCGACTCACATACATTCTAATGGTGAGTTGGCGAGCAAAAACTCTATCAAATAAAAATACGTTCTAAGGACGATTTCAGTTAATTTAATTTAATTGTTTGATGTAGTCTGTTTGCTTATAGTCGTATAAATTAATACGCGTGCAATTATTCTCATATTTTTTTTATAAATTGTTGATGATTTTTTTAAAACCGTGTAAAGGACTAAAAAATAGGGAGTGGTCGGCAATAAAGACAAGAAGATTTTTTACTTTATTAATTTAATAAAGTCACAAATGTATAAACCTCAACCAGTGTCACAGCTTGAATTATCCTGTATTTAGCAAACCAAAGCATCGTGATTACATATTTAGAAACGCACCACCTCACACCGCCTCGAAGGACCATATCACACCCATTATATATAGTTATTTACATTGAAACAGCTTCCAAAAACAAACAAATTTCGTGTAACAACAACACTTGTCGCAGTCATAAATCATAGAAGCATACGCAAACTTAAGTAAAATAAACATGGTACGAAGTAATTAGTGTGCAAAATTCATGCGGGACCAAACAGGGTAATATGAGCGAAGTACAGTTTGATGTTGCGTTCACAAAATTAGTCAAGTTTAGGGCCAAAGTCGACCTCGAGTAACAAGTTAATTTAAACTGCCCGCCTGATTTGTACTGTCCCTGACACTAATTCAATTGCTTTAAAGGTAAGGTTGTTTGCTTTTTGCATTTAATTATAAGAGTCTGTGCGGCAAAGAGCCCAATTTGACCCTTGACAAGAGTTCAGCTGTGATTTAGAAAATCAACCTTAACTCTTCATATTTCTTATGATATTTTGATAATTAACTGGCCTTAAACTAAGTATGTCTGTATAGTATAACTAGGACGTTTACATAGTTACCAAAAAAAGTGCGTGCGTACACATGTCAGAAGTGAAACTTCTTTGGCAAACTAATTTTTAAGTCTTGATATTTTGATCTGCGTGTACTGCACAAGACCTTATGCGACAGAATTGCCCTCTAAAGTTCCCACACCATAGGGGGTTATTATATATTGTACCGTGTACAACTGAGGATAAACTTCTATGTCTACAAATTAGTTATTTTATCCAATTTAAAGTGTTTTTTATACAGTACTCGTCAGATGTTTAGCTTCAATGCCACCAGACATTAAGTGGGATTCGGCCTATCGAACGGCAAGCCTGTCCAGGAATTGCCTATATAGTTATAGTCTCTAGGATAGATTGAAAGGCATAAGGAGTTCCATTTTTACATTTCATTATAAATAGTTGTAACATGATTTATTGATAACTTAGTAATGTAATCCATAATGTACCTTGAGAAACTAAAGTAAAAATATTAATCTTAAAGCAACTGGAATTAAAATTTAATTCTACGCTGACTAGCACAATTTGTTCAGCTTGTGGAGTAAGAAACTCATGTTTAAAACGTTAGTTACAACGCGATAATATTTCTCAGTTATCTTTGCACCAGTACATTATCCCTCACAGAGCATTCTGGTGAATAGGATCTTTCATTGTACTGGCTACACCAAGTTTAACATAGCTCTAGTTCACGTACATAAGATTTGTCACAATGCACAATACAGTTTAGTCATTGTCTTACTTGTATTTTATGTTCACAAGGCATTGTTACAATATAGCTACAATATTAGTATTCAAGAACTTTGTCAATAAAATTATATTAAAATTAGCGCACACGCCTTTGTCAGAGGACAAAGTAACTTTTTAACCCCTACCTTTGTCATTATAGCTCATAAATAAATAACATCAAAGCTCGATTCGATTTGTATAACATCTACAAGTTAACGACTGTAGCAAACATTCATCTTATATCGAGATTCAGAGAGGAGTGCGTCAAGGTTGCATTTTATCACCTTTGTTATTTAACTTGTATGCCGATTCAATATTTTCAGATGCCCTAAATAATTGTCAATATGGCATAGCAATGAATGGCAAACTGCTGAATAACTTAAGATACGCTGATGACACGATCTTCATCGCAGAGAGACTCGGTGGTCTACAGACTTTAGTCAATTCAGTTACCGCCGTGAGTTCTGAATTTGGTATTAGCAATAGCGAAAAAGTCAAAATATATGACAATACGCCGAACACCGGAGCTTTTCACGCAATATATACACCTCAACAATCAGACCTTGGAACGTGTCTCGAAAATATGATATCTAGGCACAGTGATTGATGAAAAGGGTGACTGAAATCCGCTGCAGAATTGAACAAGCGTGGAACGCCTTTTCAAAACTAAAAAAAGTACTTTGTTACAAGCGCCTAAATTTACAGCTTAGATCTCGCATTGCGCGATGTTACGTCTTCTCTGTGCTACTCTATGGCGATCGAGACCTGGCCGCAGACGCACGTCTTGGTTGAAAAAAAAGGACAATGGTTTGGTCAACGCACCAAATTTTTGTTTAGAAGCGCGGCATCCAAAATTAAACTAGCATAACTAACTGATGATCGCCAACCTTTGCACGGAGATGTCACTATAAGAAGAAGAAGAAGTTAACGACTAATTCATAATCTATAATTATAGTAATTCTATAGTCAATATTATTATTTAAAAAAGTTACTTTGTACTCCGACAAAGGCGTTCTTGTCAGCAGTCATTGCTATTATAATTTAATAACATATAACAAATTAGTACTTTGCTATGGCTATGTTTCTTATAGTAAGAATTCAAAAGTTTGTCGTTTTTAGCAAAATCGATTTTGGACAACGCTGATATCAAAATGGAGTCCTACATTTTAACTGCACGGACTGCATTTTAAACGTTGAGCGTATTATAACATATAGTAAAGCCTTCCTCAAAACTTATCATTATCATGTACGTAGTTATTACGTCACCAGATGACATTGCTTCATCGTTTTTGCTGTATGTACTTGTATTCAGACGAATAAAATAGATTAAATTTAAAACCAAGATTCTTTGCTTAATAGAGTTGAAAAAACAACTTTAAAAAAGGTTTTAAGTTCTTTAACCTCATCTATTATATGGTTTGACTTAACAACTGGAAATTGGGAAAGCGTGAAAACTGCTTCATTCTATATCATTTGAACTATGAGGATACAAAGGCAGATACCAGAGGACCAATTCCAAACTATATAATTCAATTTACTTTATCCCTTGCCGAGAATGGCTGTGTATAGCTATAACTAAATTAATAATTTCAAATGACGCGATTATTTTGACGTGATTCAATATTCATTCTGGCTAGATATCTGGAAAGTGGTAGGAACAGAATCGCTATCAAGTTAGTTTGATAAATTCATTTATCTCGATTGTATTGTGAACGAAGACGCTATATTCGATAGAAAATTTAATTTGTTACGTCATGGCTTATTGAAAATTTCATTCGAATCGGAAAAGAATAAATTAGTGTTGTAATTCATTCAGATAACTTAGGTTCAAAGAGATACAGATATTCTGCACTGAGCGTAAATTTATAAAAGTTGTATGCAAGAATAAATTGCTTTTTAGTAAGCTGTTACTCAAAACATGGAAAAGTGCAAGACGGACTCGTCTTTGAAGGGCAAGCATAGATTAGATATGTGTGTTAACAGCACATGCTTTTTACGTTTTTCAGCCTACTCCAAGTTAAACATAAATTTTATCACTTTAAGTTTGTATAGCCCTTCGAGTAGGAATAGACCGATTGCTTAACATATTAGAAAACCAGTGGCCCAACAACCTTTTAGGTCTGGGCCTCAGATTTGTATGTTTCTATTTCCTGATTATTGTTTTTCTATTACACAAGTAGGTGATCAGCCTTCTGTACCTGCCAGTTTCCTTACAATTTTTGCCTTCACCGTTCGAGTGAGTGTAAAATGCGCACATATACAGTCTATTGATGCATAGCCGGGAATCGAACCACGACCTCAGGAATGAGAGCCGCACAATGACGTTGGCCAGCACTGTTCTACTAAACTAAACTTATTAGAGTATATGGAATTAGTGTAATAGTTATCCGAATATGTGTGGGCTATGTATAGAATTTTGTTTATAGTAGAATTTCCTATCTGTAAATATCTTCAGTGTTTCAAAAAATGTGGTATTAAGAGCCTCAAAACATTTTAAAGACCTATTATTGATCCCCTCCCCCATATAGGTAATAAATGATGTTCAATTTCATAAATAAAGCAATGGCCATTCTTATTATTTGTAGTAAATAAGAGATTAATAATAGTTATATCTCCATTTTCGTACTTAAACAAAGTAGTTATGCATTTGAGTATTATGTATTCAACCCGAAGCTAAAAGCAATATTATGTACACCGCGTGCCCGTCCTATACAAATATTTGTCAAACTAAATTCGTTATTGAGAAAAAGACCCATTGAACCCAATTTCTTTTAAACTTATTTAACAACCCACGAACTTATAACCCTATAAAAGAGTTTAACAATATTACATTGGATAAACTATGTCCGAGATGTTTGTTAAGAAATACCTTAGGGAAAAGTCGAACGTACCAACATTATTAGTCTGAGTTTATGAAACATGAAATCTCCGATTTACGAATTGGATTATTACAATGGAAATTGACTATACCAAAGGGTGGGTAGGTAGTCGTAGCAACGAATAGGAACATATATCACTGGAAGAATTCCGACGAAATAGGTTTCTTACCTAGTGGGTCGCGGGCATTTCTCAGAGAACTCGTTGCAATAACGTTGATGTCACAATGATTTGTGTAGCCACTTGATCACGGTTGCTAATTTTATAAGTAAATAGGATACGAAGGAAAGGAATCTTGTGAATTAATATGTTTCTCGGCGGTTCTAATATGTATTTATTAAATATGAGCTATGCCGGGGGGCAAAATTAATCACAATATCTTTTGTTTATACCAATTAACTTTGTATGTAATAATAATAATTGATTTACAAGAATATGCTACAATATTGTTATGGGGATACAATCTAAAGTTCGCATATTCTGCCACAGATAAAATTGTCTTAAAATGTAGAATAGAAGTTATAATTACATTGTGAGTCATATCATTCATGTCAATTCTTATATTATATACTACATAACATTGTTTAAAAATTATATTATTACGTTATCAAATTAATATTAATTATAATGTTTTACACAAATAATCATTAATAGAATATTTTTTTTTCCAAAAGTAGTAATTTAAGTCGATTTTTAAAAACTCTAGTAGATAGAAACATCTTTGAATGTTTTTGTAAATTCTTATAAACCTTGATTGTGGCAATCGAAATGTGTTTTTTCTATATCATTCCAGATTACTTTTTGGCATAGCCAATTTCTCCCCATATCTACTTCCACAGATGTAACAGACTAAAAAAAATATATTTTTGTGAACGAATAAGGACATTTCTAAAATATACACACAGGGTAAAGAGAAAATTTTGAGCTTCTTACACAAAGGTACCTAGATAGTTTGCTCCACAAATTGCTATAATACATTTTTAAAATAATAAATGAACTTTCAAAATAGCTACAGTGGTTCGTGATTTATTATATTTACGACATATGGATCCATCGTGGCCTCGTAGGTTTCCAATTTTATAAGGAAATAGTATTTTAAAATAAGAAGGGACAGAATGCTTAAACATATAAGAGAGCAAGGAATTTGTGTAATAATGATTGGAATATGTGTGTGTATAGAATTAGATTTTAGTAGATTTTCGTTTCTGCACCAGTTTTACCATCTTATTAATAAAGAATTGCTATGAACCGTGTAATATATAATACTTATAAATATTGGCGTGTCTTTTTGTCGTATGTGTATTGTGTCTATATTTGCGTGAGTGTTTGTGTTTGTGTGAGATAATATGTGTGACTATTAACTGAATATATTATTTTGTATATAATTTTTGTGCAATGTTGGCCTCGTGCGACTCTCTACCCATAGGTTCGATCCCCGGCTGTGCACCAATGGACTTTCTGTCTATGTGCGCATTTAAAATTCGCTCTAAGGGTAAAGGAAAACATCGTGAGGAAACCGGCTTGCCTTAGATCCAAAAAAGTAGACACCGTGTGTCATACACAGGAGGCTGATCCTACTTACCTATAAGGTTAATAGTGCATTACCTTCTAAACTTTCCACCTCTATCTATTATCGCCTATACATTATTTGGGGATTACATGGCATGGCAGCTTATGTGACAAAAAAAGTCTAAAAAGTCAAAATTAATTTATTGAAGCAAAAGTAGGAATGATCGCTTATGAATTACAATTATTATGCGATTACACGTACACAGAATACAAAATGGACCAGAGAGTATATATTTTTGATGCTCATATATGCCTGATAAACAAATATTGCTGATTGTGATTTTATACTTCACTTTAATTATTATATACCGTAAGTTAGTACTCAAGGCCTTCTAATAAATATACCTCAGTTATGTCTTGATTATTCTGATTATATTTGGTCTATTTTTTTCTAGCAATCTCGGCACATGTTATTTATTATTACATTGTATCCAATGGTAGCTTTACAGCTTACAAAAATACCAATATTCCAATATCGCGTGACCTACAACAATAAAGTTGCGAAAAAGTGGATTTAATTATACACTTATAAAGACCTATACAGGCTTATCAGAGCCTTACTTTGCTTTCACAGAACAATTTATATTAATAATAGCACTAAGAACGCCTACCTATCGTCTGTTTCATGTTACATGTACATACTACAATTACATAATACATATGAAGTGTAGTGGTTTTTGTAGTCAATGTTATTAAACTTTATAAACATGTGTTTTTTTTTATTAATACATAATCAAATGGCGACCATACCTGAGAACTCGGAGTGCTGCTTATCGAATTAAGGAATGGATTAAGAGACAAACTTTTGTTAAAATAATATAATATAAAGTCTAAGAAAGGATGAAACACACGAAGCCTCATTTATTCCTCATATCATTTTTACAATCAAGTATCTGGATAAAACCTAGACGAGCTTGTTTGGAAGCCAGTAGTAAACCTATACCAGTAGAACATATTATAAATAACTGCTTTTTTATAACTACAATAGAAACGGAATGAGAAATGTATCCGCAAATGTGCCTTTACGTTAAAAATACAACGTTATTATTGTATATATAAAGCAATCGATGAACGTTAACTGTAATTGGAAAACCCTAGAAAAATAGTAGTCTTACCAAGTGCTCGCGTGTATAGTGTAGAAAACTATGCACCAATGCCCTTTTCTTTGTGCGTTAAATTGTAAGAAGGAAAACATTCTAAAAAATATCGTATGGCTCCTAGAAAACTGACTACCTCCTTGTCTATAAAATGAAACTTAGTTATGATGTCATACTTTATCTGATTTCTTAAGCGAATTAAAAATGAAAATTTTGCGAACATAACACAAATGCGCAGGCGCGGCATAATAGTGATTTTCTGTATAGACTATAGAGCTGATAGTTTTGGGGAGTAGTTTTCATGCGACTCTCATCACTGAGGTCGTAGGTTCGAACCCCAGCTGTGAACCTATGATTTCAACCAAATTGAACGATTTCTATGTGCGCTCTCACTCGCTCGTACGGTGAAGGAAATCAACGTGAGGAGAAAGGCGTGTGGTATTTTTTAGAATCAAAAACGTGTGTGTAGGCACAGAAGGCTTATCGCCTATAAGAAAAACAAATGGATACAAAACAGATATAATCTGAGGCCAAGACCAAAGCAACCATAGGGTAACACTGGTTATTTTTATCGAAAAGGCACCTCTCTAAGCAGAAAACAATTAAATCTTCTTGGAATTTCTTGCAATTGATTATGATTTGTAACGTATTGAATATTAAAAAAGTGTTTCTTTTCAACAATTGTTGACGACTCATTGGTCTAGTGGTTAGTACCCCTGACTACGAATCCATGGGTCCCGGGTTCGATCCCCGGCTGAGACGAACATCGATGTGATGAGCATTTGGTGTTGTGCTCAGGTCTTGGGTGTTTAAATATGTATTTATATGTTTATCTATCTATAATATGTATGTATATCCGTTGCCTAGTACCCATAACACAAGCTTCACCAGCTTAGCATGGGACTAGGTCAATTGGTAAGAATTGTCTTTGAAAAAATAAATAATAATAATAATAAAACGATGTTCATTATAATTATGATATGTACAATACATTGTGTATAAAAAAGAAAAGAATATACATTACTAAATCAAACGTACACAAATACACGAGAAAAGACAAATTAAATTTTAACACGGAAAAACGGAACTTATTTTCATCCAAGAACAACGCAACCTTAATTTGTGAATTTTAAGGAATGGTTAACCATTCCTTAAAATTTTAAATGGTAAAAAATGGTTTACTTAAGTAAAAATAAACATTTTCCCAGAATATCTCCGACCTAATTGCTTTCGTAAACGTTCAATTACGTCTTTAAAAGGTCCATACTAGTTCAATACCTTTTAAGCGCACATGTTAGCCTTTATATGTGTGAAACGGAGTCAAAGAGATATCGCTAAGAGCTCTTCGCCTCACGAGGCAAGGCGATGGCTTTCAATATCGAATTGAATTCCGCGGTTCATTGATTTTCAATTTGTAAGGGAATCTCACCATTTACCATACAACTCTGCTTGCCATTATAAATCTTATGAAATTCTTTATACGACCCTTCCCGGATTTTATAGCTTTAAACGCGTTGCGACCCGTCTATCCTGTTGTACTCTTTGTATGAACATAATTTTCGAGGGCAGAAAGATCGTTAGAGCTACAGGAAAAATATATTATAATTCCACATTTTATTTATTTTTGTACGTTGTGTATATGTAATATGAAAGTGGCACATATTATGAAGGGGTAAATTTCGCCAGGAATATCTAAATCTAAGCTTTTAGTAACAGTAAGGATATAAATTAACACCACTTCGTTTCAACATACTTCTCAAAAGCCCGCAAAGGGGCTTTCGCATTATATTTCGCTGCTTTTTATAACTTACAAATACAAAAAGATATTTATTATATTTCACAGTAGCTTTCGCCTCTTACATGTTTTTAAGCAAATAGAAAAAGAAATCAGTCCAGAAACCGTTTTTTTTTTACTTAAACACTAGTTACTCTGTTTTAGTGTAATTATACTTGAATACAAAGAGTGATAAGGGGATTTATTTACATCACAAAAACAAATGACAATCAAAACCTAGTCTTACATTTTCGACAATTATACCAATTACTGCGAAATTTGAGTTACAGAGAAGTGGAGGATTTAATAGCTGTTATTATATAACATTAAACATTTACACACATACAAACGCACACATAGTCTACCATTTGTACGAAATATATACAATACAGAAATTTATGTTTACTTGAAGGGGTTTGTAACGTTTTATTTATAACAATTTTGAATTTGAATTTCATGTTTAATTTATTATGCAATGTTGGTATTTTACGATACCTTTAAATACTGTAATACCTATAAATTAATAATAAGAACAGGTAATTTGCATTTCATGAAATGTGAATATTAATTTCAATTTCAGGAAATATCATTACATATGGATTGAGAACGTAATGAATTTTGGGAACATATTATGTATGTATGTATGTCGTTGTTTCCTATTCTCACAGCCGTACTTCTAAGTCATCTTGTAAACTTTAAAAAAGGTTCCACTACAGATCTTAAATGAATCTAACAAAAAACTACTTTGTGTTGTTAAATAATCAGCTATTGTCTGTATTATATCGTAATTTAAGGTTAGTATTGATTTTAGTATAGTAGCTGTTATTAAATTGAATAGAAATTATTGATTGCGCAACCCAAATGTGCAATTAAAACTCTATTTTCTTCTTTATAGCACTAATAAAAATGTTATTTTAGATATAGAATTTATATTTCTATCGATTCTTAAAAGTTTCTCTCACATGAGCACTTCAAAGAAAGATAAAAAGCTCCATTTACGTATGCACGACATTTTCTTTCAAACTTTCCACTTTCCGCCGTAATGGTTGGATAGTGTGGACAATGGGAAGTCTCTTTAACGATAAAACTGAATCTTAATGGTTTGCCGAGCCGAGAAACAATTTTACGCTTAGAGCATTGTTACGAAAGGTAGCAAGGCTTTTAAATGCGTTTACTATGTATTACATATACAATGTACTTTTAGATATTTATTTTAAACGATAGAGAACTTTGTATTTTGTTAGAAAAATAAAACCCGTAGACATAATATACACTGTATTACTTAGTTACAATTGTACAATAAATTCATTATATAAATCGCTATAAGGGGTAGGTACAATATATAACAAGGAGTATGTTGCTAACATAAAGATTGAATGGTGTGCCACCACATCTGACTTTTTTTTTTAATTCGTTTATGTAACCCTAAACTTATCAAATGTACAGTATTTTCAATTTTCTAAACCAACATAATTACAATATAACTAATTAAAAATGTATAAAAAGAAAAAACAAATAAAGGTAGGTTATATTCATAGGGGTTCTTATGTACGCGCGTAAGAAGTTATACTTATTTGGCATTATTTAAAATAGTCTTTGATTGATTAATTACAATTAAATAATAAAAGACTGGAAAAGGAGTCATTATCGTTAATAAAGTTCAGTTTTCAATTGAAAAATTCAATAAATAAATATGATTTATTATTCTCTTACATTAAGTGTAACATAAATTCTATTATTTTTGGAATGTTGTTTTTAAATTATGTCCAATGCCTTAGCATCTTCCGTGGGCAACTTTATTCTGTTAATTTTGTGTCACGGTGCGCGCGCATCGTAAAATTTCACTCTCATCAATTTTTCATAACGCGGCTAAAGAAGTATAACTTCAAAAATTAAATATCAATGAAGCCTAAACATTGCTTCCGATAATAAAGTAATTAAAATATGATTGTGTCAGGGATTTTATGAAAGGAAAGCGTCCCAATTTTACTCTTCTGTATACACGATAATTACGTCAATAATTACTTTTACAAATATATTAGGTATAACATGGTTCATATAGGCTTTCGATCAATCTGTCGACAAATAAACAATTTACTAAACACCTGTAAAATATTGTATAGCAAAATGACGTATGTAATAAAAAGATCCAATTATTTCCGTATCAACTAAAGCTAACTTTCTTAAACGTATAAGGAAAATATTTTGCCCTGAGCATTTCGTCGAAAGGAAATGTGTGTTCATGATTTATATCCCAAATAGTGGCCGCTCATATGAGCCCGCCTGGTTGAAAGCGATAAGCCGATACTACGCGAAAGAAAATAAACAAACCAACCTCAACTTATTTTAGCCAATCTCGAAATAGCATTGATACTGCAAATAATGATATTTTCTTAGTTTGTAAGGATTTTATTGTATAGAATATACGAGAAAGTTGCGCTACAACTTTTTAGTTCTAGGCCTTAATGTGTACCTGTTATGTGATTATTTGGTTTTTCTAATAAGCTTAGTGGCTTCATAATGCGACTCATACCTGAAGTCTTAGATTTGAACTTGGTTGTTCACCAGTGTGCGCATTTAACATTCGACCCAAAAGTCGATGGCATGTGTCAGGATTATTATTAAAAAAACAAATGACGAAACTAAAGAAGTCGTAAGGCCCGGGCCAGGAGGTCTGGTAAAAAAAAGACAACTCTTTCTAATTGGAAAAGTATATAGAAAAAAATACAGCGATGTACATTAGATTTTGTTTGCATTTTTTAGTAAAGCATGCAAATACATGTTTTTGTCCCATTCGGTGTCGAGACCGTTGGTCCGTGGGGTCCTAGTGATATAAGGCTTTTTAAGGAAATAGCAAATATGTTAGTCGTTATCACAGGAGACCGAAGAGCTGGCAGCTACATCGGAAAAATAATTAGTCTAGCTATTCAAAGGGGGAACGCTGCCAGTGTCATCGGAACCTTGCCTACATGGACTGATTATAATAATATATTTTAGTTATTATAATTTTTTAAGGTTATTAAGTATTACTTTTATATTCTGTAATTAAAAATAAACATATTTTTTAGTTGTACATAAATCACTATGTAATATATAGAATGTTATGTAACAATTTCATGAATTGCGATTGTGTTAACTCATTTCTGTGCAATGAGCATGTGAACAATTCACAGTTATCTGAGGCTCTCTGTGCATGCTTGCATGGACTTTCATTGCTTGACATTACACTACAATGTTACTTTGTAGACAAAAGCAATCAATTATATTATATAATCTTAGTTCTAATATATCCTGGTCTGTGATCTAGCCCTTAACAGGCGTGATTTGAAATTTTAATTTTCTTGATATTTTTGAAAATTGGTAGACCACAATTTTTATATAATAGGGGAGCAAATGGGACTTCGAGGCGCCTATAAAGAGGAGACATCGAAGCTCATGAAGCTCAACAATTTTTAGTGGGTGCGTGCGGCCTTTAAGGGAAGAGTACACTCTAACTTTGAATAGTTGGAGGTCGTATCTCTCAGGTAATCCCACCAGGAGTCGATTCCATAGTTCGCTATTTCTCAAAAGAAAGTGCCTTGTGAAACGGACTGTGGAAGATTTCGAAGTGATGTTGATGAAATTTTGTATTGATACGGCTTATAAGGTGTATAAAAAATAACATGTTGTGATGCAATTAAAAAAAAAACCACTGGCGTTACAAGCCTGGCCTCAGATTTCTGTTTTATGATCATTTGTAAAAATGTTGTATAATAGGCAAGTAGGTATCAGCCTCCTGTACACACGCTGTCGACTGTTTGGTAATAAGGCGAGTCGGTTTCCTCACGATATTGCACCGTTCGAGCGAATGTTAAATGCGCACGTAGCTGGAAAGTCCATTGGTGTGCACAGCCGGAGATCGATACTACGACCTCAGGGTTGAGAGTCGCACGTTGAAGCCACTAGGCCAACATTGCTCCTGCTGTACCTTACAATCTAGTCTAAAAAAATATTTTTTTTACATGGTATTCCATGCGCCGCCGCCATATTACGTTGTCAATTCATCCAATTAGTCCGTTAGCTACCAATTTAACGGCTTCAATAGAAGACAAAAAATGCTTTGTGAACCAAATCAATTAAAAATTTTCGATGGAATAAAGAATGTTAACAAATTTCCGATTCTTATTCAGTATATTATATTATAAAACGTTTATTTGCAAAGAAAATGGTACCATATGAACTCGTATTTTCATTTCAATATAATATGACAGAAAATTTCGCATTTGAATAGTGTATGATGTGCTAGGGTTTTAATTTGTCAGCTGTAACCAACAGATGCAATATGAAGGTCCTAGGTATTTTATGAGAGCAAAACTATTGGGAAAAGCCATAAAGCGGTCGGCTCATAAAGGCTGGTTTGTAATTAAACTTGGCTGAACGTGCTGTCTGTTTATTTACGAGCTTAACCGATCAAGACCTAGTTTGAATAACTTTGGATATAATTATAGATTTAATTATTTGATTGGTTGGATTTAAATAGATAAAATTATGAATTGAATTATAACATGATATTTATATTAATAAATACCTTTTAATACAGTGATTTATTTTATTTTTGCTCTGAAACATCACACATGATAAAATTAGTACAATCAGATACTACTACTTACGAAAAAAATGTTGTAGAAAGGATATACACGTGAGAAAATTACATTACAACTTAAAAAGGCACAGCGCTAACCAGCCCTGCGATTCTGTAACTCACTTTTCGAACTCACACAGCGGTTTTCGCATCGGCGATCGCTCTCAAATCAGTCGTGAAGCAGTCATTTTATGATTTGGCATTCTAAAAACAATAAACTACAAGTTCCCACCTTTTCAGAATGCCAAATCATAAAATGACTGCTTCACGACTGATTTGAGAGCGACCGCCGATGCGAAAACCGCTGTGTGAGTTCGAAAAGTGAGTTACAGAATCGCAGGGCTGATCCATGAACTTCCTCACAATGGAATAGATTGTAGTGCCAATAAAAATGCTTATTACAGAAAATAAAATAAAATAGTTTTAGATTCAAAAAGCTATATGAAAATCACAAGTCTTCCATTCGTTAAGAAATATTGGTGAATATTAACCAATAAGGTACCAAGTATACTGTAAGTACTGCTGGTTTTATAGGTACACCGTGTAAAACTACACACAAACAAATCAAAAAGCTATCAAAGAGAAAAATATCTCCAGATATCGTGTGCAAACTTTTGTTCCAATATCAAGTCTTATTAGATGTAAGTCAGCAGAGGATGATTGAAGTTATTCTAAAAGTAATATATTTTCTTGATTTTTTCAACCCAAGTACCGGTTGGAAAATATAATTTTAAACAAGGAAAATTTCCGACAAGGTTTATTACCAAGGGAAGAAACTTTGTAAAACTGCAAACGAGATCTTGTGTACCACTTATAAGTTTTATTAACGATCTAAGAAAAGCAGGAGATGTCAGTAATAAATTACTGCAAGATCCTCATAAAATTTCAAGTAGGATGATTAACACTTGATAACTTATCAAAAATAGTTTATGTCAATATCAAAAGATTTGTTACGAAACTATAACTCTGAATATATTTATTAATATTTTTGGTTAGTACCTTTATCAGAATTAATTTATTCTACCCTTCTATTTAAGTAATAATTGTATATGTGTATCTTGCTATATGTCCCACACATTGCCACTTCTGTTTTAGGGATAGATAAAAGGTGGACTTTAAAGTCAACTCTATGGAAAATACCAAGGGAAGAAGGAAAAGAGGGCGCCCCAAAAAAAGGTGGATAGAAGAAATAGAAGCGGTAGCAGGAAGCGAATGAAGAAAGAAAGCCATGGACAGAGTCAGTTGGAAAACTCTGGAGGAGGCCTTTACCCGTGAAGAGCTTCCGATCGACGGTACTGAAGGTAGCTAGGATATCGGATATAAAGGATTACATAGCATAAAAAATTTACACTGTATACATTTTTTTTCATGATTGAAAAATAAACTGGCTTGTATTATTATTATTTAAGTAACAATTGTTTTAAATACAGTACATGTTTGCTCTAACTGAATAATAAAAAAATTAAGGACAGTAACCTTTTCAACCTAGTAATATAAAATTGAACTTGTAACTAACACAATAATAACCATATTGACATATGATTTTCTGCTTAGATAAATAAATAATTATTATATTAATATACATGTAGACTTACCTGGACGTTATTTTAGTATTCAAGTTCAGCTCTAAGAATGACTTTCATATCTCAAAAACGTATAGGATGCGGAGTCGTAGCGGCGAATCTCGTGTTTAGACCTAAATCAGCTTAATTTTTAAAAATAAAATAAAATGCTACCTTTGATTGGCGCTACAACCCTTGTCTGGGCCTCAGATTTCTGTATATCTGTTTCATTTGTAAATCTAATAGGCAAGTAGATTAACAGTGCCTGACACGCCGTCGACTTTTTGGGTCTAAGTCAAGCCGGTTTCCTAACGATATTTTCTTTCACCGTTCGAGCTAATTTTAAATGCGCAAACGTAAGAAACTCCATTGGTGCATTGCCGGGGATCCTACGACCTCAGGGATGAGAGTCGCACGTTGAAGCCACTAGGCCAACACTGCTCTTTATACCATTTTAACTATACACTATTTTGTCTCTTTCCATCGCAGCGTAAATACAATTTATCAGAAAGAGAGAAAGTTCTAACTCTAATAAGCCCCCCATATCTGTAAAGAATGTGATTTCTTATGTGTATTCTCCCCTAATGTAATATTTGATGATCGTATTCAATGTAAACTGTATTAGAAACGTTTGTGGAATTTCATAGTATAATCGTTCTTGGAATTTCTTACGATTTTGTATTGTATGGGAAGGCACGTTATTGAACATAAAAAACTTATTATATTCTGAACATTCTCTATCTATACTAATATTAAGAGGAAATATTTGTCTTTTTGTAAGGAATTATTGGAAAGCTACATTATGTCAACATTTACTTCTAATATATTTTCCAAGACAAACTTCCTGCGCTTCAAATCCGGGATTGGCCGTTAGTTTGCTATATACACGGTCTTAAGTTTCATAAATTAAATTGAGTCACATTGTTCCCCTTCACCCTTGATATTCCACTGTATTTTTTATAGCTTGCCATCCCAATAAAGTAGTTTTTGACGTGACAACGTCTTATAATTCGATGCAGCCGGCTGCACACACGAAAAAACATGACGCATGCGGCGTTACCTCGCTCTGAGGCGTTCCATTTAAGGCTTGAAGTGCAAGTGGGAGCGCAGAACGAGCGACAAAGAGGCACAATCGGCGTCCGCGTTCGGCAGCGTTCGCTCGTTAAAAAATTAACATAATTGTATTTATGCGTACAAATAAATGTAACTTGATCAATTCAATTGTGATTTCCATTTACCTTCTTCTCTATATCCATACAAAATATCTATCAAACAAATAAAATTAAAATTTTCTTTTGAAAATTCAACCATTCCATCAGTATTTTTTTACGACGTTGTCACGTTCAACTATCTTCTGTAAGCCGACTTTACAGACTACCGATTTTTTTGACAAATATCATTAAATGTTTGTAACAGTAGTGTACTTAAATAACAGATATATAAAGTAAGTCATACACTCATACACATACATACATTTTAAATTAAATATTATGCCACACATATTGACGTCGAACGAATAGTAAAGAATTCGTCATATGACTAGCATAATAAGGTTAGTGTTGAGCAATTCAGCAGGGTTTTTCCTGCACGCCACCACTATGTGAAACCAGCTACCCACTGACGTATTTCATTTTTTTCATAGATTCACTCGCGATCCCTATGGCATTGAGTGTCCATGAACGACCATATCACTTAACACAATGTGAGCCTCTGTTTGGTCCCTGTTTCATAAAGCTATTTCATTTATTATTTTTCTTCATATGCATGCTGTGTTTGACACACGTAGCCGATTTTGTATCAATTATCGTACCAATATTATTTACAATTAAAACACACGACTTTGGATTTAGTATCGAGAACTTACCTACTAAGCTTTACGAAGCATATCCATAGCGCAAAATGAGCATACCCCACATACACACCTACACGTACCTTCCCTCACTTTTACACCATCACACAACACAGCCAAATTAGGTACCACTTAGTTAAATATTTTGTGTATTGAATATTTTTTATTTTCAGTTTCCTTTTGTAAATTATATCTCTATATTTAAGTATAATTGTGTGTAATATATAATTTTTGTTAGCTGTAGTATTAAGAAATAAAAAAATAAACCTATAACTATTTGCTTCTATTTCCCATAAAAACGAAATTAAATGTCCGTTCTTTAAAAACCTCCATTCTTTTCGTATAATAGGTCTTAAGATGGCTATTTTAAAGCGCAATATTGCGTCCACGAGTTTCCTTATTACAGTCTATATAATATGAGAGGATGTTATTCCACGAGGCCGTGTCATCTGGCTTACCGCAAGTTTATGAGGAAACTCGCATTACTTGCCAACCTACTTACTTTATTCAAGTCTTAGTTGCAAGTTGAAGATTTTATAGCAGAGTTTATAATGAAACTCACATATCACTGAGATTACTTGAGGAATTAGATGGAATATAGCATATGTTGAGGAAATTTGTGTGAAGATAATATATATTATTCAATAAAAAAATCAAACGGACTACGATGGTAGTATTTTTGATATACCACAGAAAATAACGTTTTAAAATTAAATGTATTTGGTATTCATTCATTCAAATTAATTAATTTTTTACAACTTATACAAACAACCAATACTCATATTAAGAAATGTTATCTTACCAGTTTTTGTATGGATTCATTAAAAAAGCACTAATAATAATAATAATTGCTACACAATACATAACTAGGAAGTCACGGGCTCCTGAAAAACAGTTCTCACTACATAATAAGCCTAGCCATACGTTTGTTATGTTATCTGTTTTTGGCAATATATAGAATTATTATTTTTAATTTATGTATAAGTACAATAATAAAATAATATTAATAGTAGAGTAGTATATGAATATGTAATGCTGGTCCTGTGAAAACCCCATCCATAAACGACAATTAAAACAAATTAATACCTGGAAAATTGAAATTCCGCTCGTAATCGCATCAGATTATTAATTTACATACAAGATATGATGGCCAGGGTATAATAACCTGTGTTATTAGATACTCCAAATCCTGACACCTATTAAATATATAGGCCTTTAAGACGTCCCACGAGTTGAAGGTAAACTTAATAATAGTGATTAATATACCATCTCTGCTTACCTATTTTGAAATTTTATTAAAATATGAAGGTGTTTGTATATCTAATATATAAAATTCTCGTGTCGCGGTGTTTGTAGTTAAACTCCTCCTAATCGGCTTGACCGATTCTCATGAAATTTTGTGTGCATATTGGGTATGTCTGAGAATCGGACAACATCTATTTTTCATAACCCAAATTTTTTTATTTTATTTTTAGATATTTTTTTTTATGATACAGCAATAAAAAATTCATACAACCCCTAATTTTCACCCCTATTTTTTTATAATAAATGATATAAGCGGCAAAACAACGTTTGCCCGGTCACGTGGTAACTTATACAATCATTCCTTACCTTTACATTATTACCTTATTATAAATTCTATTTTCAAATTGTATTTAAAACAAAACTAGATTTGAATTATATTTGAAAACATAATTAAAATTCATAATATTTTAGAAAAACATCAAACAAGTGCTACGCTGATGTTAAAATATAATAACCAGCCATCAACATTTTAATACCTTGCGTAATATAACGAAACACTTCGTGCAAAGCGACTTCGCTTTAAGTAGTATCTCGTAGTATTCTTAGCGATTCGTAGACATTCGTAGCATTGTCGTTTCAATGATTCGATGTAAGCTATACTTTTGTCAAATTTCCAGGAATTTATATCTAAATTATATTTGTACAATAAATAATAAAACGTTGAGCGTTGAACCAAAGCAAAACAGGAATTCAATTTATTTAGTTGAACGGCGCTATTTAAATCGTGTTTAAATCATTTCTGTGCTAGTGCAGTGTTAACCTAATGCCTCCAGCATGCGACTCTCATCCCTGAGGTCGTAGGTTCGATACCCGGCTGTTCACCAATGGACTTTCTTTCTATGTGCGCATCTAACATTCGCTCGAACTGTGAAGGAAAACATCGTGAGGAAACCGACATGTCTTAGACCAAAAAAGGCGACGGCGTGTGTCAGGCACTGGAGGCTGATCACCTACTTGCCTATTAGATTTAAAAATGATTATGAAAAACATTTAGAAATCTGAGGCCCAGGCCTAAAGAGGTTGTAGCGCCTGATATTTATATACTGATATTATTTAGCCTAATCAGCCTAAATCATTCAAATAAAGCAAAATTAAACTTAACCTAGTACCAAGGGAACTCTGGATTATCGTAGGCGATCTTGATTGCGACACTAATTGCGAACGCCGGCGAAGCATTGCGCGATCACTTTTCCACATTAATTTACTCGTCCCTTGGGTTACCGGCAATGTAATAAATTCAATATCTATCGGGACCCACTGACTTATACATAATAATGAAAATGATATAATCTTACGGATTTATTGCTTACCATTGGGTTTAAATATCGTTAGTAACGCCAGTCTTGCGATTCTGTAACTCACTTTTCGAACTCACACAGCGGCGGTCGCGCTCAAATCAGGCGTGGATGAGCTTGTAGTTTATCGGAATGCCAAATCGTAAAATGACTGCATCACGACTGATTTGAGCGCGACCGCCGCTGTGTGAGTTCGAAAAGTGAGTTACAGAATCGCAAGGCTGAAGGTAAAAATTTCGTATACTTTACAAATACACCTAAGAGTTCGTTTAAAAAGTGATTTTTTTATATTCACATTTGGCAGTACATGTAAATGATAGTGGTTGATTTAATTTATATACGAAATTATTAATTATTAAAATTGTTAGGATTATTAGCATTATTAGTATTATTAGCATTATTAGCATTATTAACATTAGTAATTTGTTAATAGAGTTAATATTGAAGCCATGGCCGTGCCGCTCAGGAGTAACTCAGTTAATATTGAAATACTTCACAAAAACATAGCATTAAATTTCACAGGTAAGCCAACGGTAGGCATTCTTGATGTCTCTAGGTTGCAACTTTGAGCCTTCTAAACTTAGACGAATGCCCACAAACTTTATCCGTAAAGTTGGCTGACTTACCACCCCGTCCTATCAACCATTTACTACGCCAAAGAACTGCAATTTAAGAAGTTTCACAGTCGGTGTATATTTACAACTGCATCACGATTTATTTAAACTAACTGACAGCCATATTTTGCATGAAAATGTATGACTATTTTACGTCTTTGACCTCAGAATTCTACATTAACTAATATTTATTTTGATTAAAATTGAGGTCTCTATCAAAGTAAAAAACATACATATATGTTTATTAAATATTTGCTTTGGTAGTACTCGTAACATATGAATGACAAAAATAATTAAATGGCTAAATTTATGTTTACTACCAGCTTTCATAGAAAAAACCAAACAAACTCTGCGCAACTATTTTAATCCACCAATAATGCCACCAGAGGGCTAATAATAATAGTAATAAAGGCCCTTTATTCGCTGACCTCTCATCTTTTGATTTTACCTCCTCGTTTTCTTTAGCCTACTGGTTTAAACCTATAGTAATCATCGAATTTCGACTCGTGATGCGCTTGACTGTATATGTCATCTTCTGTATACCGCGTGACCTTTTGACATAATAGGCAAACAACATACAAAGATACGAAAGAAACTTAAGCCTTAATAGCTAGGACTCAGATTAGATATAAGAAATATCTTAAAATAGTAGACATCAGCCCACGCAAAACAAACATTCGAGAACTTTGGAAACGTCAATTTATATTTACGAACAAAAATCCCGAACCTTTATATATACGAATTGACAGAGGCGACATTAGGCGTGATAAATAATTCAAGGTAGCCTTTTTGTAAGACCGTTGACTTATAATACCGAATGCATATAATGGAACGAAAATAACAACTGTTTCTTGAATAAGGAAATGAAAATGTATATTTACAATCGAGGGTAGTAAGGATTTTAACTTTAGGTCCTGAGTTCGGAAATTGGTTTGTACGTAAGATGTAATTACAAATACAATCTTTGTCGTCTACGAAACATTACAATTATATGCACCATTAGCTTTGTCAAATCAGCATGCAAATGTCAAAATTAAAAACAATTAAATGACATAACATTTTCGATGTCAATGTATCGAAACTTATTACATATGAACTTATAAATAGAAACTGTGCCTTTAAAAATCTAAATAAAATAATAATCTGTGAAGCGAGCATATCTCAGGGTAAGATTCAGAATCTAGTCACAGGATTATGTTGCTGAATGCTAATTTAATATTTTATTGAACATTAAAATACTTCGCTTTTAATATGTCGCATCCATTATGAATACAAAAGGTTTCTTGGAAGGTAATAAGGCTTTAACATTTTCAGGTTTTCAATATAATAGCATTCTATCAAAATTAATCTAGTATTGTATTGTCTTGTTGCCCCTGGGGACTTGGGGCAGACACGGTACAATACCTGTTTAATTTATTATATTTTCCTGCATAGGAACCGAATTCAATTAATGAATATGGGTACATTTAGGTTCTACATTTTGTACTACAGTATTTAAAGAATGTAATTTATAATATGTTTAATTTGAATGTATTTTTTACTTTAGGCGCGACGGTACTTCACTCTGGGTCACCGCTTGCAACTCTTTTAAGCACAAATTTGGCTCACATGCTCGATTTCCGAGCGCCTTCATATCTTGCGTTGTGTAGGCATGTGGGGTCGGGGCATTTACCGTGGAGAGTGTTCGTAGGAATAATGTCTAGGCAGATTACGAAATTCCACCCGTATCACTTCGACGTTCCACAGTTATGTGTTTTTTAAAGAATATTTGGCCTCGCATTAGCACTATGTGGAAGTGCTTGGCCCACTGGCGACGACGCCCCACTGAATTTCCGAAAAAATTTGACTTAGGATCCTTCAAGAAAAGTGCGAAAGAATTTTTAAAACACACTTGCGATCTGGCAGTGTGTGTGGCCATGGGCAGCGCTATCACTTAACATCAGAGCCTCCTGCCCGTTTGCCCCCGTTCTATAAAAAAAAAAATCAGACAAGCCTGCTGTTTGCCCCCTGTATACATGGTAACATTTCATTTGCCTCTTCGTGTAGTATATTTGCCACCGAGCACACTCATTTGGTAGAGATACAGAAATTACAAATAAATATTTATAATAAATAGTTCAAATATAGTTTCTTTTTACGGTTTGAATCGATTTTTTTATTCAATGGCTCATTTATCGAAAATGGCTTTATAACAACAAACTACGGCCGAACTATTTTTTTTCTGTGGGATAGGGGACACACCAACTGGCAGCTTAGAGTTAAGAACTAAGTACCGCTCTTGGACACCTGAAACACTAAGACGCTTGTGTTACCGGCCTTTAACGAAGCAACTGAGTGACACAACTAGTGTACAATAAATTCGCGTTAATACCCTTAAAGAAATTTCATAAAAATAAATCAATGGCGCTACAACCTTTTTTAGGTCTGGGCCTTAGATTTCTGTATTTGTTTCATGATCATTTGTTAATCTAATAGGCGAGGTGATCAGCCTTCTGTGCCTGAAGCACGCTGTCGAATTTTTGGTTCTAAGGCAAGCCGGTGTCCACACGATTTTTCCTTCACCGTTCGAGCGAAAGTTAAATGTGCACATAGATAGAAAAACCATTGGTGTACAGCTGAGGATCGAACCTACGACCTCAGTGATGAGATTCGCACGTTAAAGCCACTAGGCCAACACTGCAAAGAAGTTTCATAATCTCATCTAATATTCTTCTAAATGAAGATTCTTGTTTAGTGGCGGTGTAAAACCGAAATCAGGGCGGTGTGAGGATAGGCGATACCGTCCGTTACATTAAACTTTCACACTCATGCCTCCGTAGCGGATTTTATGCCATGTAATTTCACACTTAAGATTGGAGGAAGCTTATTTAGAATATTTTATAGTGTAGAAACGGTTGGCGAATGTATAACTTTGTTTTTGTAGTATTTTATAATATATAAGTCTCTTTTAATGATAATTTACCTTTATTAGCAAGCTTTCTGCGAATTTACATTCAATTCGATTTTTGGCTATATTGCCATAGTATGAGATATACGTACTATGAGATAAAATTCTATTTTACATTATATATTTATGTTGTTTTTTATATAAAGTAAATATATATAAAATGGACAATATACACTTTTCGTTTGAACAGAAATCATCTCTTACGTTTATAACGTATAATCATTTTGTTATTAATCAATGGTGATATTGTACATTTTTTGTGATTAAAATTATAAACAAGTGTTGGCCGTGTGGTATAAGCATGCGACTCTTAACCTTTAGTTCGTATGTTCGAATCATGGTTATCCACGAATAGATTTTTCGTTATGTGCGTTCTTAACACATGCTTACGGTGACGGTAATCATCACGAGGAATCTGGCATGTCATAAATCAAAAGTCTACGTCATGTTTCAGACACAGAACATTATCACCTACTTTTCTTTAAAAATAAAACTGACCAAGGATACCAAAGCTCATACAACAAAAAAGTAATAAAACAAAATAAACAACTGTGTCTTTTTTAGTCCGCCGATAGTGAGACCTTATAATCTCGCTTTTTAAACTAAATGTAGAACGTTCGCTCAAAATGAATTTAATATAAGCTTACCGTAACTAATTTACTTCATCCTTTACACAAAACGGACCTCTTTCAGCGAAAAATTAATATCACCTTCGCAGTTCGTACGAGTGGGTCGTTTTTTCTATTTTCTAATGTCTTTTCCCCGCTAACAAGGAATATATTGCTACGCTGTCAGCTCCGTCCTGCTAATTTAGCGATGTTACCGCTTCCACCGTGGAAACAAGAATAAGTGGACATGAAATGTAATTTTCACGGTACACAGCCAGCGCTAATAGACTCTAATGTTTTATATCCGACTTTGTTATTACTTTAACGTTATTTTTACGGTATTAAAAGTTAAAAGGAATCGTAAACAAATTTAACATGCTAGAAAAGAATTCGGGAACTGTTTAGTAGTATTACTTATAGGTATCCGGTTCTCATTGAAAACAGTACAAGCACACGTGCGCCTGTGAGTTAATTTCTGCTAATTTACAAGTGTGTTTCAGCCCCTTTCTTTCTTTCTATGTGTGCATTTTACATTCGCTAACGGTGAAGGAAAATATAGTGAGGAAACCGGCTTGCCTTAGACCAAAAAAGTCGACGGCGTGCGTCAGGCACAGAAGGCTGATCACCTACTTGCCTATTAGATTACCAAAAGATCATGAAACAGATACAGAAATCTGAGGCCTAGACCTAAAAAGGTTGTAGCGCCATTGATTTTTTTATTTTTTATTATTATTAATCACGTGAAACGGGATAGGCCTACCCTAAACATCTGTTAAAAACGATACTAATTTAGGGATTTTACTAATAAGAGTTTTTAACTTAAGTTATAGTCCAAGAGCTGAGAACAAGGGGTCGGTATGAAACAGAAGGGATCGTGGTCCTAAAATAAAGTTGTTTCAAACAGCTGGCGACGTGGACAGTTGTAATGGTAATACGATTCAACGGTTATCGTACGACTAGGGTTGTCACTTAAATAGATTAAAATAAAAGGATATAAAATTATATGAGATACGCATGACCTTTTTTTATGAGCAATTGGATTAAATTATGTATTTATCATACATTTGAAAGAATGTATTAACCGATAAAATGGATTTATTTACAATTGTGCCGTGTGCTTTACAAGTCCCATCCTTTTTTCATGTTTATTTCTTTTGCCATTCATTTAATCAAATTAACTTGTTGTTTGACAAATGTTCTGGATTACACTAGTGAAAGTGATAATCGTCGAGAAAATATGCAGTTAGACGATTTAGGCACAGTAAGCTTTTTCTTACCTCACTTTTTTTTAAATATACAACATGGGGAAAACGGGCAGTAGGCTCACCTGATGTTAAGGCCTTTAATAATTGGTACGCTTTTTTCTTATAGGACCCTTAGTCGAATTAATTCGGAAATACTTCTTCAGATGGTTCCACATATGATGCGCGGCAAAATTGCCTTAAACAACTCAGTTGTGAACGACGGACGTCGAGGTAATACGGGTGGATTTTCGTATTTTGCCTCGACGTCCGATGATGAAACTCAGCTACATGTTTTTATCCTAGTAACCTGTAGCTGGAGCGACTCACTCTCATCCCTGAAGGTTTGAACCCCGGCTATGAACAATGATCTTTCTGTCTATGTATATTTACAATCGGAAGATGAAGGAAAACATCGTGAAGAACGGCATGCTTCATGATTCGAAAAGACAACCAGTGTCAGACAGGACTAGGATAATCACGATATCTGGGGCCAAGACCATGGGTTCTGGCGCAACTGTTTTTTCAATGCAGACAAAAGTCACACACATTTCTAACTCCTAACGGTATGAGCGCAGACCAGTTAATTGCGAGAACAGGAGCAGTGCCAAATGAGCTTTACATCACTGTCCGAGGCGTGTACTTGCAAAAGTTGGAGCTACTGTTTTCTTCTTAAATATCGCAATGGTCACTAGATAAAGCAGCTATTAAAGTATTCCAGACACGGCTAAATTCACTGTAATTAAAGAGGCAAGTGATCGCATTTGAATAAATTAAACATGTTTGCGCTAACCCTGCGAATATTACCCGGTGTTACGGGGTGGATATTTGGAATAATGTAAAGTATAAGGATTTTGCGCTCGAAATTAGTTCCGTAAACGTATATTTCGGGGTTTGCAGGTTTAAGGTGCTTTATTGCTTGCTGTAAACAGAATAACTTGGTATGAAGGTGTATAATAATTATTAGGGTATATGTACAATGTACATTGTACATACACTTTTGATGTACGTAGTGAGTTTTTTTTTTTAACAAAATAAATATAAGTTATGTTTTATATTGTCTCCCATAGGCATATATTTTTATTACAGTACCTTTTCGTCTCTTTCTGCCAAATAAAGCGGTGTCCAAATACCCCTATCCTTGAATTCGGCGAACAATTATTAATATTTGTCTTATATGATATATATAAAGAAAACAGTAGCGCAACAACCTTTTCAGGTCTGGGCCCCAGATTTCTGAATATGTTCCATGATCATTTTGTCAATATAATAGTCTACTTCTTGGGTCTACGGCAAGCCGGTTTCGTCACGATATTGTCCTTCACCGTTCGAGCGAATGTTAAATGCGCACATAGAAAGTCCAATGGTGCACAGCCGGGGATCGACCTACGACTTCAGGGATGAGAGTCACACTCTGGAGCCGCTAGGGCAACTCTTCTCAATATATGATATATATAACGACAAATTGAATGCAACTAATGTGGTGTATTTGTCTATTAAAACGCTCCGAACATAATAACCCATTTCACTATTCTTGTTATAAACTGTGCTGTGCACACAGAATCAACCGAACAACTGTAAACGCTGGAGATATTTTCAAATTATTTGTACAACCCTGCGAAGCCAGAACAAGTTTAATCAATATAAAGATTTGAAATAATCTCATTGAGGGAAAACCTTTTAATAGTAATTGAGTCGGTAACTTATAAAAATATTCCTGAAAGTAGCTATTGGTATGAGATAGTAATTCATAAGGTTTCAAGGTAAACGTCGAGCGTTCCCTCGAACAAATTGAAAAGCAATGAACCGCGGAATTCAATTTCATATTGAAAACCATTCATCTTTGCTTCTTCCGAACGTTACAAGTCGACTTCGGCACTCTGTCTCTAAAAAGTTTACCACTCACTGCCTCCGTTCGTCAGATGTATTAACGAATTGAAAAAGTTCTTTTCTTTATATATTTATCCATTCAGTTATGAAGAGTTTAGAAATTTTTAAGGCTTTTTTGAAACCAGTAATATCTCAACGGGCATGATAAGCGTTCTGGGCAATTTGAGTGTCTATGGTATCACTTAACATTTAATTTTATTTTGAAATTTTTAGTACAGAAACAGAAAACAGATTGGTTAAATACATAAAGTTATTACACACTAAACATCATTAGTAAATCCTGAAGTCCAATTACATCTGTACACAGAATTTTAGTGGCATCTTCAGTGCTGGTTTACTACTATTATTACATACAGTATACATGTATTAAATTTAATGACAAAAAAATTAAGTTATTCAGGTTGCAAGTCTTTACCGTGAATAATCTTTTTAAATTCATAAATACTATTGTGAAAAATATCAACATGAGAACACACAGAATTATAATACTTGCACATTCTTGCCTCCTACCCGTTTGCTTCCTGTTAAATTAAAAAAGGAGATAGATTTTTGTCTGCTTAATAGATTTTTAAATGTCAAAGATGTGTAAATGTACACATAGAAAATCCAGTACACACTGGTCTTTTAACAAATGACTTTTAGGTTCATAAGTAATCACCCATAATAAAAACCTTACACTGTACTAACAAAACTATACCAGAAACAAATATTTTCTCTATACAACATTAGACGTATCTTATTTATTTATTTATTAAGGAAACTAAACAGATACATCTCTATACAGTAAAATTAAAATAAAAGTAAAACATAAAATAAACACATTGGACGTATCCACAAAAAGTTTCGCTGATAAAAAATACAATACAAAGTAAAACAAGACAAAACATGACAGCACAAAATTTATAAATTAGGAGAAAGACAAACAAACTAGCAGCTTTAAAAAAAACAAGGAAGATACAAGGCTTAAGACATTAAGAGTTTTAACTTATTCTTAAATGAAGCAGAAATTAAGAAAAAGGGTCAATGTTAGTGGCAGAATCCAAGGTAGAACACATCCTGTGAAGAGGCTCACGGAACCCAATGTTGGTTCTGGGAGTCGCAAGGTTAAAAGTTCTGCACGAGAGCAGAGATCTGGCAGGAACATTAAATGGTATCAGTTTGAGAAGATGGTAGGTATCTTTATAGTTACCACACCAACATTAATCACGAGACGAGGAAATCTAACTATCACTGCAGTACATAGAGGATGGAAACGTGGGTACCTTTTCATGTCTCTAGAATAAAAAAAGGGTGCGTGTACTTATGTACGCGGTAAGAAGTTATACTTCTTTGGCATTATTAAAAATAGTCTTTGATTGCATGCAAATAATTAATTACAATTAAATAATCAAAGACTGGAAAAGGAGTCATTATAGTCAATAAAGTTCAGTTAACATTTGAAAAATTAAATAAATAAATATTTATTATTATTCTCTTAGATCAAGTGTAACATAATTTCTATTATTATTCGATTGTTGTTTTTAAATTATGTCCAATGCCGTAGCATCTTCCGTGGGCAACTTCATCCTGTTAATTTTGTGTCACGGTGCGCGCGCATCGTAAAATCACTCACATCAATTTTTCATAACGCGCCTAAAGAAGTATAACTTCAATAAATTATTATCTATTGAATTTGCAATCAAAGGGTTATAAAATAGATGAAAGCAAATATTTATTAGAAAGCTCCAGGGAGCTTATTAATAAAGCTTCATGCAGTGCGCCGGGGAGGCACGAATGACCTGAAAGCTACTGAGCGCTACTGTACACAAAGGCTTAGGAGTGTAACGTCTAACATTTCCATTATGCGTCGAGACCACCATTCAGCTCGAATGAGTCTTAATGAAAGGTACTATAGCGGCATGAAAGCGGAACAAAATTAAAAGGAGCAAAGAGTAATAGATAATGTACATAGGAATAATTAGTTGGGTTTAAAAAAGTGTACCTTAAAGTTCTTTTTAATAGATAAGCTCTTAAACTATTCAAACTTTATACAGTATTTGTAAACGTTGAAAAAGTGTGTATTATCATTAATAAAAATCAGAGAGGTAATTATAGCACCTTGGATGATGTTTAGCTTTTTATGTTATTAACCTTCTTTAAGAATCCCTCCCCGTATGCGACAATATATTCACAATTATTGTTTCTTGTGCCTCCTATAAACACGAATTATCTGCGTAATTCGCTAATGTTTCGGGTTTTAGCTATCTATAATTCAAGTTATGAAGATGTTGATATTTTCCACCTTACCATAGAGGATGTGAGGAAATATTTTAAGAAGGGGGAAGGCTTTGACTTTATCTAGCAGTAGTAACAATTTAGTTTTTTCTTTAAAATATCAAGTTCAGTTTATTATTTTTAAATTTAATCGATTAATGTAATTAATTGACATTGGTATTTTTTTTTCGAACAAGCGAACTGTGGAGTCCTGTTCAAAATTCGAGTGTACTCCTCCCTCAAAGGCCGGGAACGCACCCACTAAAAATGGGTGTCTATGGGCTGCGATGACTGCCCTTTTTGCGCGTCCCGGCTCGTTTATTATATAAAAAAAACTTTGTGTTTTCCATTTCGTATATTTTGTTTATCAATGTAATCTGCTTTGGATTGGTATATTACCGAAGTGTTTTCTTTTATATAATATTTGTTACTGTAACATTACTTATCAACAAATAAATTACGTGTAAGTCAGAATAACCATCTCCTCGTCACATCAACTCATTTTCATCTCAATATTCATTACACGCCACCTTCTTCTAAGTAGATCTAGAGCAAGGCGAGACGGGTCGCTGGTATAACATAATATGTATGTATGTATGGTACCATACATGTATATTGTATATATGTACCATATACAATATACATGTATACATGTACCGTCTACATATATATGCATGTACCATATACATGTATACATGAACCATCTACATATATACATGTACCATACATGTATGTGGTATACATTTTAATGGAACAATAAATACTCTAGGAATTTAAAAGTCAAATAATTTTAGAATCGTGAATCCAGCACACTGTTAACTACATCTAAAATCCGATCTAAAAGGTAGCACGAACAAATTACGCAATCGACTCAGATAACATAGGAAAATCTGAGAATTCAGGTACAAAGTGATCGCAAAACACCATTCCTCGCTTATTTAGTTCGTTGTGAAATCTAATTCCAGAAACTCACTTTATTAAACGAAACCCGATTAGTTTCGGATATCTACGAATGCAATGCCTGCGAGCCATGGTTGTAATCCAATTGCATTGAACCTCTAATATAGACTGGCTATTGTTCTCTTAAAGTTATACGATTAATTGCTCTTGATACATGGAATCCAATTTATAGGTTGAAATGTAGCAAGTTGTGTAACAACCAAGTTGTTGACGTGTCATACAAATATTAATATGATAGGTTATTTGTGCCCTTAGCTTTATAATCAGGGATATAGAATACGTCTTATTAATTTGTTTGCCATATGGCAGAAATGAGCAGAAACAAAGGTTTCATAGTAACTATAAATTTATGACGGTTATAAAACGCAAAATATTGTATTGACAGCAGAGGTAATCCGTCATATTAATCAACGCAAGTATCTTACTATCATTATATATTTTTTAAGGTACTTAGAGGTAGAATATATAACTCGGAAATGTTGGAGAGACAAGGACTGCGTGTGCCAAATAATCACACTCGGCTTGGTAAGCGGTTGCAATTGCTTGCAGTGCCTCGAGCGCGTATTAAATATTTATTATTTACTCAGAGAAGCTCCATTTACGCGTGTCTTGCGCACCCTGAATATTATTGCATGTGAGACGGATAAATTTTGTTGCTTAATGACTGAATTGCGTTACTGTAAAATGTTAGGAAATAAGGAAATAAATAAAGTACTGAATAAGATAATGATCTATTATTAATGCGATTAGATTTTCATAATCAAAAAGAGATCGTAAGTAAATATGACTATGACTACAACTATGACTCCGTAATGCAGTGTAGAAGTAAATTTTTAAATTCAAAATATTTCCATAAATCCATTTCTACCCTCAAAAACTACTTGATAAAATTATTAGTGTAGGTAATCTCGTTGTTTGACATGAAAATCATAAACAAAACCCCATTTTCGATAGATGAGGCAAAGAGGCAGGAGGCTGTAAATATTGTTTACTAATATAAAATTAATTTTATCTTCTTTGAAAGAACTAAGGGGGCTGAGACGACGCACCTAAGTACTGATATTTCTTGATTCGTACAACGATTATACTATTAACTAAAGCATTCTAGCGATGTACAAATATGACCTCATTTTTTAGATTTATCACTTTTATCCTGTTTGACTTTAACATTCAGACGAGATAACAAGTACGAGTATTTCATGTCAGTATAGTAATCAGTTTCTATAAAGGTAATCTTTGTCCATTCGCATAATGTTAAAAAAAAATATTTGTTGTAAACAAAAGAAACAATATCGGTTATTATTAAAATTAAAAATAAGTCTCGTACGCAAAGCCACTTTAGAATATACCAAACTGTATAACATTATAGCCTAGTATTTGCATTTGCTATATTGTAACCACCCACTGTATAATATCAGGTAATTTGAATAATAGCTGCGCAATTAGCGGGAGCTTTCGCAAAAAAACCCCAAGCGGTTTAAATACATCTTCCAATGCTAATAAATGCCAGTGATCAAGTTACGACCCTCTCTTCATTTTAGCCCCTTTTAGTAATTAGCACTTTTATTAAAATATACATACTTCAGTATTCTTTTTAACCGCTGACGCAAAAAGCGCTTCCTTTTGATGTGTGTTTGAGTCTGTGTTAGACTGTGGCAATGTACTAAACATTCGAACCGATGACGCGGTTTTACTAGAAAAACTATTAAGGAGTTTCAGGGTTATCAAGCTCGAAGGTTTTCGGGAATCGCCTAACGTTCTCAATTATATATGTAAATAAATAATTATATCCTTAGATAAGATTCTTGGAAGTATTGATTATCTATTATGTGTTATCTGTTTCATTTAATTTGTTTGCTAGTCTGTGGTTTGTAGTTTAGCTTTTGCAACTGACACAAATGAGAAGTGTTTTTTTCTAAAAAGTATTATTATTATTACATTCTTTTTCTTTTTTTGCGACTGAGGCGCAAACTAGCTGCTGTGGTCTCTGGCAGAATTGCAGTGGAACAGTCTGCTCCTCAGCAAAATAGTGAGCCAGGGCCAATTACAACCAGAGCACACGCGCATTACACACTTAAAACGTACCTTGATCTTTAAAAGAAAAAGAAGCGAGTAGGCCTCGAGGATTGTCGTGGTAAAGGCAAAGCATTTTAATCAACTTATGCAATTATAATTATTTATTTATTTTTTATTTATGTAGTAATTTGTTTACCTACCACTCTACCAGACTCAGACTAACACGCCTATATAGTCTGTCTCACTCTAACGTCACCGATCTCGTCAGACCTATGTGAGACGCAGTATGCGTCCTGTCCCGCTCTAAAGCGTATTAGCCGCACCTATATTACGTCATCGTGTCTTAGGTTATATTTTCGTTACGGAATTTCTTGATTTGGTCACCGCGCTCAATGCCTGCGATATAATCTATGCAAAAGCTTAAAAAATCGTTACCCTTCATTATTTTTTTATATTTTTGACGTGATAACGTCTTTAAAATCGTTTTAGTCGGGTGACATGTTCAGAAACTTGTGTCACACCAAAACCTCACGAGCGCGATCGCAGGTATAACGAGAGAGAGACGGAACGATCTCCCGTCTCATCTCGAGCGCTGCCAGTCATTCCGTGAATGTATGAAGAAAAATGTATATCATAGTCGAATAAGTAAACTTGTCATTTTACACCCGAAATTTATCATCAAAAGTGTGAATAAAACGATAGATGTAATTTAAAATTTGAAAAAATTGTTATCTTCATTAATTCCTTACTTCCCAAAAACTTATATCACCAATAAGACGTTATCACGTAAACATCTCGATCGTAAATCTACTTTACAAACAACCAATATTTTTTTTATAATTGTTATTTTTTGTGTTTCTGTGTGTGTGTTTTGTTAGTAATAAAAAATGTTTATGCCGCTATGCAGAGTACCTCTAATCTTTAATGTATACATTATTAGTGTTATCATTACAGAACATTAATACGCAACAATTAATTAGAAACTGCGCCGCAGGGTTGACCTCTGACAATGAATGCCGTTAGTTTAAATTAAAACCACTCTAACAATGTGGCACAATACAAATCAGTCTAATAGCCAAATAGCTAAAGTCACGAACACGACACAATACAGTGAATAATGGTCCAAGAACCAGGTAAAAAGTAGGCAATAAAGGAATTTCACTAAAATGGGTGGAACATTGTGGCATTACTCATCACGGTGTCTACTTGCTGACATTTGGACAGCACTGACAAATGATAGCTTTTATTGAATAATTATCGCGAGTCGACGGTAATATATATACAACAGAGTCGGCACAATTCACTTTACGTTGTACGTAGTATATGGTGTGTTTAAATGCTATGAGTGACGAAAAACATTGAAAAACGCGTTTTTGACGTGACAACGTCTTATAAATCGATGGAGCCGGCTGCACGCACGAAAAAACATGACTCATGCGGCGTTACCTCGCTCTGAGGCGTTCCATTTAAGGCTTGAAGTGCAAGCGAGAGCGCGAAGCGACAGAGAGGCACAATCGGACTCCGCGCTCTTCAGCGTTCGACATCTGTCTCTCTCCTACTTGAGTGAGCGATTCGTGACGTTGCCACGTTCAACTATCGTCAGTAAACCGACTTTACAGACAACCGATTTTTAATTACGATTTTTGATAGTGTCTATCTATGACCATATTGAACTGGGTCGTTTAAAATAAAGAATAAATCAGTGGCACTACAACCTTTATATATAATAGGCAGTAGGTGAACAGCCTCCTGTGGCTGACACACGCCGTCGACTTTATGGGTCTAAGACACGCCACACGATGTTTTCCTTCACTGTTGAAGCGAATGTTAAATGCGCACATAGAAAGAAGTCCTTTGGAGAACAGCCGGGGCTCGAACCTACGACCTCAGGGATGAGAGTCGCACGCTGAAGCCCCTAGGCCAACAGTATAGAATATCGGATAGAGAAAGAAAAATACTTGTGCAATATAGTAAAGCTACGCATAGAATATGTTATACATTTGTTTCTTACATTAAATGAGATATAACAAATACGATTTCTATTCTCTGATTTCTATACAAAATGATATTAAATGAGGCGGCTCGCCACACGACAATATACATAATTACATCCCTAACAATAAGCCGTAATGTACGTGTCAAGAAATAATTCCGTCGGTAACATAGCTTATTGCTAGAGACAATAGTTGGTATCTCAGAATAATCAGAGACGTATTACTCTGGAAACGTGATTCAATAGTCTTTTTACTATTTATTCCAAACCTTATTTATTTTGTTTTATCTTTGAGTTTACGATCTCACCTGTTTATTTTTCTGAATTCCCCTTAGTGTGAGATATGGCTGGGGAGATGCTAGAATTTATGGCACGTTAGGGGTTGCCTGATTTTCAATTTACGGCCTAAGGAGCATCTACTGTGCTACATCTAGTGAGCTGCGCTTTGTCAGAGTGAACTGGTGTTATATTTGTTTTGATATTCGTGTTCATATTTATCAAAAGATAAACAGTTAGGAATGAGTTAATTTTTTTTTTCTTTTAAAGACAATTCACACCAAATGACCTAGTCCCATGCTAAGCTGGTGAAGCTTGTGTTTATGGGTACTAGGCAACGGATATACATACACATTATAGATAGATAGACATATAAATTCATATTTAAACACCCAAGACCTAAGCACAACACCAAATGCTCATCACATTGATGTTCGTCTCAGCCGGGGATCGAACCTGGGACCCATGGATTCGCAGTCAGGGGTACTAACCAGACCAATGAGTCGTCAAATTGATTATAGATTTTAATTGTATTTTATTATCTGTCACTACGTTTTCTAAAGCAAAATGCAATGCTTAATAATGAAATAAACAAAAACCTCAAGTTAAAGAATTTCTTTTCAGTTTTCAATTAATTTTAAAACAATAGTTGGTTTATTATATATTAGTCATAATGCAGATTAAAGCAAAAATAATAGGTATATTAAAAACCAGAGCTCTCTATAAAATATTCTAAGAGAGAAAACTATTTCTTCGGTAATATATTCGTAGTTAACATAAAGTAAACAGTGTTCTATATATAATGTACGAGTACGATTGCCTAGTAAGTAGTTATTAATGGTAATGACGCCACAAAGAGGAACATTTGTAACCAAATTGCTTGCTTTGGCCGGTAATATTTAATTATGCATTCTGGCTAACTATGTACGAAGAACACGTATTCAGTATCGTCGTTAGAAAAACTTAGTTGAAGTACGTGTATGTAAAAAGGGTTTGATGAAACCTAGAATTGACTATACAAATGATTTTGATTAATTCTAGCCGTTTAATGTTTTGGTTAAACTTATACATTTTATTGTTTACTGTATTTATTCTGACCTGCCTTGCGATTCTGTAACTCTGTTATTCTGTATCCTGATAAACAATAAACTACAAGCTCCCTCCTTATCAGAATGCCAAATCGTAAAATGACTGCTTCACGACTGATTTGAGCGCGACCGCCGCTGCGAAAACCGCTGTGCGAGTTCGAAAAGTGAGTTACAGAATCGCAAGGCTGATAAAGACACATAACATTAAGTTTTAATTTATTAACAGTTTTAAGAATTATATTTTTTATGTTTTTTTATTTGTTCTCCCTTAGGGGCAATACAGACACTGGTATTTTATAGCTACCTTCTATTTTTCAAAATTTCTTCATAACAAATAAGTCTCTTATACTCGAATCAGAAAATCAAGGCATCAAGACGAGCAATTACGTGATTGAAATGCTAATGCAAATGATAATATATACACATAAGTTACTTAAGTTAAATCGGGGAATTAGCCCAAAATTCATCAACGAACTTATCAAGTAGCAATCTCTTAATAATACTTAATAGAGTTTTTTTTTTCATATATGATTTTTCATATTTTTCTGCTCTAAGTGCCAACAAATTCTATAATTTTATTTTATTTTATTGTGTGCTTGTATTATCGTATATGTTTTAATTGTATTTTTTAATTTTTAATTTCTATTTTTTTTGTGAAACTTATGTTTACATTAACACATTTTAGATGTAAGATTTTGTCAAATAATTAGTAAATTTAGTACTGTGTGTGATGTCGTAAGCTTAATAACTAAATAAATAAATAGATGATTCATACTGCTGCGGATTGGTTAATGCGTTAGGTGTCATCTGAAGCTCCTAGGTTTAAATTCTGGCGAAAATGTTTATTCGGGTTTGCAAGGCCAGCGCCGATCAACTGTGTTTAGAGGTTGAAACAAAATACATATTGGACAGTATGTTTTTGTTCGCACAGGATATTTACCATACATCATATTATTAATATAATTCTATATATGCTTACTAGTCAAGAATCATATCTTTTATATAATTGTTCTGACACTAGTCCCCATAATGGCTGACCAAACTACAGCACTTTCGTATTATTTACGGTAGCTAACAAAAATAACACACAAATAATTAAAGATTATTTGTCGAGAAAAAAACTCTAATTAATATTATACATAAATAATTTAAATAACGAAAGATTATTTTTCGAGAATAATACTCTAAAAGTTATACATAAATAATTAAAATAACGAAAGATTATTTTTCGAGAATACTACTCTTAATTTTATACATAAATAATTTAAACAACGAAAGATTAGTTTTCGAGGAAAAATACTCTTAAAGTTATATATAACGAATATAAATTGGTAGAGGAATTTATTACATATACGATCTAATAACGCTTTTAGCAGCTACATTGTTCGTAATTACTTAACATCTAGGTAACGTGATAATGTTAACACGTTGTGGTCATTGAATTAGAGCATTGGTCATGTGTAATGGAAATTCAAAGAGCTATACGGGTTTTAGTATTAATATTATAAATTTTCCAATCTAAATGAATCAATTTGCCATGAGTGTATTTCAAACGAATTTATTCGATAGTATACATTTCGATAACAGGTTACTGACTACATGCAAATAAATAATTATTATTTAGCCTATGGATAGTCACACTGCCAGAAAGCTCGCGAGTGCGTTGCCGGTATTTAAGTAGAAGGGGTATGAAATATTTCGCAAGTGCGTTGCCAGCCTTTCCCCCCAGAATACGAAGGGCAGTCTATGCCGAGAGTCCCGGTGGAGTACGGAGAAGATTGTAAAAGAGTAATTACGGACTAACTAAGTAGAGTAGTTATTGTGATTCATATTTTAAGATTTCGGCAATACCCTAATTATGATGGGATTAATCACATAAACCGACCTCACCGATTTTGTTAATAGGCGATTTAATGATATTAAATGCTTTGCAAATGACCATCACATGGACAAGTCTCATCAGTAGACACGTTATGCTGGCACACCTTATCATACAAAATATTATTAGTCACCTTAAGACGCAATGATTATTTTGGTATATTATTAATATAAATCACTAAAATATGTGAAGACTGAAATCCAACGACAGCTGGTAGGATATTACAAAAACTTTCAACGTTGACGATTGTTTGGCCTGGTTTAGCCATTTCATTAAAAACAAACAAAAACCTACATTATCATTAACAAATGTCAATCAAACACCTAAAACTGAATTCACGTGTATTCTAAAGCTTAAAGCTCTTTATGGACAGTCATGGTCGAACATTTATTAAAAAAGTTTCAATGCTTAAACTGATATGAAATGAGCTCGAACTTTAACGTATATCATACTTTACGGCGTAATGGTAGTTCGTGGCTGTTATGATCGATTGAGTACATTCGTATGAATACAACCAATCATAGGGACAATTTCGGGCTACTTCCTCCTTAACAAACATATCTTGGCAGACAGTCCCTTGTCCAACGGTTGTTTCAGCGCAGAGGAATCAATCTCCCACGTAGTCCTGGAATGCGTGGCTGTGGCTTCTCAACGAACTGAAATCCTTGGAGCAGAGAGGTCGCTCCGTGAAGCCTGCGAAGTACCCAGGAAATCTGAGTTTCTGGAAGGAGGTAGGCGGCCTTAGTTAGCAAAGACTAGCACAACGGACCGAATGAGTAAGTGCGGAAATTTACACTACATACATACTTACACCACCAATCATTATCGGCAAGTGATATCAAGGCAAGCAGGTTTTTTTATGCACTGTGTGACCAAAAGTACTTTAGTTTTTAGTGCATTTTTAGATTAAGTTTGGTAATTGTATAAAGTATCAGTGTTACTTGTAAATATGTATTTGTTGATTTGGTTATGCACTTCTTGCACTTTATCTTTACTTCATTCTTTCTTTTCTTGAATTCCTCACATAGCCTATTTGAAGGTTCGCGGTCATCATAGCCATATTTATTATGGATCCCGGGCTGATGATTTGATTCCTCACTGAATCTTCACCCAAAACGTGCGTCTGCTGCAAGGTAACCTGCCACTATTTACCTAATAATAATAGCCTTTAATTTCAGAAACTTTTATTATCTATAACACGTTTATTATCTATCATCTCATTCTTTTTAGGTATCTGTGTGCCCTTTTTTGGCAAAGGTCTCCTCCAAATCCCGCCACTCCTGTCTGCAATGTGCCATTCTCTGCCATGTACCTTCTGTTTGCAGTTTGGTCTATCCACCTTTTATATTGTCTTCCTCTTTTTCGTTTATTGTACCTTGAGCACCAGTACTTTCTTTCTCCACATTTCTGTTCTTCTTACCATGTGCCCCGCCCATTTCCACTTAAGTTTATTTATTTTTATTATAACATCTGCTACCTTAGTTGTTTTTCCTAATAATGTATTTTATCTATTATTTTCTTCCCTATCATACATCGTTCCACCGATCTTTGACACATATGTAGCATTGCATGCGACGCTTTTTATTAGTTGGCGCCTTTACTTAATTTAAAGTAAATAGAATATAAATTTAGTTTAATACAAGTACTTCTTATTAAAATAGTCCGCTAGTTTTCGTCATTAAACAATTAATTAATTAAGAACGATGCTCTTGTACCACAATCAATCAATCGATTATCTGATAATTAACATTAATATGTACTAAACGCATTACCTATGCTTACGCTTCAATGGCGTTGAATTCAGACGACATATTCTTAAGTATAATATAGTAGATAATGGCAGAGATATATTTTAATTTTTAAATAAGATGCATAAAAAACAATTACAAACTGAAATTACAGCTTTTTATTAGCTAAAGAAACAGGGACTGTGCAATTCTGTGTGTGTGTGTGTCTAAAGTGCTGTAATTTTAGATAAAAACATACTAATGAGTTGGGCCATTGACTGTCCTGCCCAAAAGCCCTAGTGGATGATATTATGATATTGCATTTATGCTCCGTCAGAAACGCTTTTATAATACGATCTAAGGACCTTAACTTAGCTGCAGTTTAAATGTCGTTACACTACTGTCAAAATGGTGGTCAAATTTCATACTTACTAATATATGCTTTATACAAACGCATGTTTCTCTTTTTACCAGTAATTTAAATTCGAGCCATTTATTTTGAGCAGTGGCTTCAGTGTGCGACTCTCATCCCTGAGGTCGTAGGTTCAAACCCCGGCTGGGCACCAATGGACTTTCTTTCTTTTAATGTGCCTTTCTTTCTAATGAAGGAAAACATTGTGCGGAAGCCGGCTTGCCCGAACGTCGACGGCGTGTGTCAGGCACAGGAGACTAATCACCTACTTGTCTATTACATTGACAAATGAGACAGTTAAATAAATCACAACTGAATTATTTTACTTATTAATTGTGAAATCTTCACCTAAATTTAATATACTCGTTTCTTACATAGAAACTGCAACAATAAATTTAAATGGTCTATCCAACTAATTACCTCACTAAACCCTCGATGTTAATGCGTGTGGTTTGTATTATATTACCTGCTACTAATCCAGGTCCATTTTAGTAGCTCCTAAAACCCTCTTAAGAATATTATGTACCGTATCTCGAAGAATTTATTTTGAACATTCGCTTTATAGTTTTAAAACAAGTGAGTCCAACTACACTTAACCTAAGAACATTCATATCCTTCAGTCAGAATGTGTTCACACTGACAAAAAGTTTTTTTGAAATGTATAATCAGGTTTTTTTTTATAATACTGGAGTGATTTCTTGGTTATGTTTAGTTCGAAATACAAACAGTGCGCAATTAAGTATTCAGTTAAAACTATGTAATCATACTTACATATTTAAATTTAATAATTTAAATTTAAGAATATTATGTTTTTTGAACTCTAATTAAATACTTGCAAAAGGAGTACTTTTTATCTTAAACTGTTTACATATAACGAAATATTATGTTACGTTCATGAATAACGTTAAAACACAATTCATAACATGTATACATAACAACTTTGTTCCTTTTCTTAAAACGTTTATGTAAGGTTACAATTAAGGTAGAAGTTTGCGGCGGGTACATATTCCTTACAAAGCGAGGCTTTTTCAATTTCTCCCACGAATTTATTTATTATTTTCGTTTAGAGCGATCGGGCGTATAAAGAAACGGTATCGTCAGAGATTGTTGGCATAAATCATTTTTCAATTCAATTTATACGACACGGGTGTTGTTCTACGTTGTGCACCGGAGAAATGTAATGGGCGTAAGTGGATACGCCAAGAGACGTAAGAAAGACAACTTGTGCAACAATTTACTTTCCTTGAGTGAAAATTGTATGTAAAACTGCAATCAAACTGCTAGTAAGCTTTAACGAATGTATATGTGTATTAATAACAAGACAATACGTGTCAATTCATTTATATTAATATATAAGAAGTTTTTAGAAGTATAATATACCAATGTTTAGGAGGCGACTCAGTACTAGGTACATACTTATTTTCTGTTGCCAATACGACTTATAGAAATATAAATGTATTTAAATGTAAAGTATCTAAAAATTAAGGCTTTTATTAATTAATATAAAAATTAACTTAATAAAAATTAATATAAAAATCTAAGAATTATATTTTGTTGAATTACCTGTCCCAACGTGACGTCAAGAGTTATTCACAAATCTCCAAATGTGTTTATCAATAGCTCTAAAACCCTAAACAACGCAAGGACCAATCACAGCGCTTTTTTGTTGATGTGGTGGGACTCTGATTGGCAGATTATAAAACATTTTCATAACGTAAACGTTTATTTAATCAAGCAAATCCATACAAATCGAACGCGAATCGCCGATCGCAATATTTCAAATACATTTAAATGACCAAAATCGAAGTATTTCCTTGAAACAACTTTGGGATACATTGTTGGTCTGGCCTATAAATCTGTCTCCAAGTTCTTCTTAAAGTGTTTCTAGTGTTTTGTTAAATTGCAGCGTTCGTATTTGAAAAGCAATCTTCTTATGCTGCTGTTGCCAAATATTTACGAAAACTGTGTTCTATTGTGCATTTAGATGATATACGTAATACCGACACCGATTTAAATATTTAAAATTAACAATGTAAAGAAAACACTTTTTAACCGGATTAAAGTTATGTATTATTATAAATTTACAATTATTTAGCATAATTTTAAATTTAACCGACGGTGACCATATTATCCCCTATAATATATATGGTCAATATTATCCCCTATCATGGGGCGCACTAGTGCTCATGTTAAGGACTCTTACCATTTTGTGGAAACATTGAGAGATCTCAAATTACTCCACAATGAAACCATGGTGAGTTTTGACATTGAGTCACGCACGCTGTAAAGCGCGCGAAACGTCGGTTAAATTTAAAATTATGTTAAATAATTGTAAATTTATAATAATACATAACTTTAATCCGTTTAAAAGTGTTTTCTTTAAATGTGTAAAGGTTATTTATGTCAATAAAAGACAATTATCAATGTATTAATTAGAAACTAAACCTTTAAATGTGTAAAAGTCGTGATATATATCTACAAACCATATTCATAACGATTTTGAACAACGGCTATTATCCACGGTCGTCGGACGTCGGTGGTCATTGGCACGTCGAACCAAGGTGAATCAAGGTAGAAAATAACGAATATATAGCCGTATATATGTCACCGTAAAATTGTAAACACCGTTAGATTGTAATCTATCTCGCGAGACATAAACTGTCGAAAGATTGTGAACCTCAACGAACTGCTTACAATTTAACGTATTATTATTCGGTAGTTATATGAAATTGTTGGAAAGTAAAATTAATCTGTAATTGACCAAAGAAGTTTGAATGATAACTAAGTTAGTGTAGTACAATCTACCGAATAATAATACGTTAAATTGTAAGCAGTAAGCTGAGGTTCACAATCTTTCGACAGTTTATAATCTCGCGAGATAGATTACAATCTAACGGTGTTTACAATTTTACGTTAACATATACGCCGATCCAAGTCGGACTAGTCACCAGATAGTCACCTAGATATAATAATATACTCTTCGTTTGACATATTAATCAAGCCTTTATATAACTTCATTCCCTTTCCGGAAACGCTCGGGTAGTAGAGCATATAACTATTGTTTCACGCTGTGCACGCCCGAGAAGCTTAGCGAAGTCACTTTACATATTCAATAATAAGACATCATATTTTAATCATTCAGATTAGTATTACTTAAGTTTATTGTTCAATTTCTAATTAGCCTTGATTACTATAAAATTCTATAGCTATTTGTGGTAGACTTTAATTCAAACACACCACAACCACCGATGCTTATTTATATGTGGGAGCAATGGCGCTGGTATTGGCAGCCATTGTTATTACATGTCACAGAACTCGTCAATCAACAGCGTCAAAGTCAAATTAGTTCGAAACGTTAATACTTGTATATAGTCCACGCGCTTTGTCTTACATTCCCCAGTATGTCGGATGCTGACGCATAACAAACAGCTTTACGAGCTCATCCCAGGCATCAGCCTTGCGATTCTGTAACTCACTTTTAGAACTCTTTTAGAAAAGTGAGTTACAGAATCGCAAGGCATACACTACCAACTCGAGACTAGTATTGATATTTTTTTGTTTAAATCGCTTGAAAAGTAAAATACAAATATTGAAGCCCCTCCGGGTACGAAAACACCATATAATATATCTTACCATAGGCGAACCAACCGTCGAAAAATAAATATATGTTATAAACGATGCAATAAACATTCAATTTTAGACTTACGTCGCTTCGTCCCAATGCCACTAATATTTATGGAGGTCTGTAGCTGCCTTACCAAATTGAAATACATTAATATTTTACCATAAATGCGACACTTTCATGCGGGACACAACGTTATCGTAATTGGATTCTTCCCTAAGAGCGAAATATGCGTGGCGTAGGTAAATATATTTATTGTGCCATGTCTGCGAGCACTTAATGGGGATAAGAGCGTGCCTGTATTGGATGTCATGTTATATTACCGGCTGAGTAGAATTGAGATGAAAGGTATGTTCTTTTGTTTTTTGTGTGCCAACATTGAACAAGAATGCTAGCCTCGACTCTGAGGTGTTTGACATCCGGCTGCATTACGCTGTGACAGGGGTAGAATACTAATTACCGACTACGCAATATAAGTAACCAATGAACCCAATGCAAACATAGAATCCAAGTCAGAAAAGTACTGATAGATAGGACACTCGATATATCAATTACTATATCAAAATTCAAGAATATTAATAGTGAATATAAACCCCTTATTCATAAACGTAAGCCTAACTTTGCCTTGTATTACAATAAAACTTCTTTTACGAATATAAATGCTAATTAGATAACTAGCTGGCCCCACGAACTTCGTTTTGCCTTAATATGATTTTCTTCCTTAGCCTACCATTTTAGTAGCTACACTAACATATTACAGATAAGGTGGGTACATTTTGCTATGACACCCCATAAAGACTGCTCGCATTTCCGGCATGAAAACTGACGTAATTTTTTTAAAGGAATAAATATAACATAACATATTTTGCGATTCATTTTTATTTATATAGATTTATGAACTCGGTATTCCTAGAGCTTCAACAGTTGTAGTCATTAAGAGTCAGTTCAGAGGTCAGTTGCTTAAAGTATGAAATCAGGATTAAAATCTAGAGAACAGTTTGAAATACGTCAAATACTAACAGAACAAGGGACATACGAGAAACGTTTTATTTAGATCTTAAATCGAATTTTCTCCTCCTCAAAGCTCAAGGAATATATTCCTTTGTACTTCAAGATATGCTGATATTATGGCATTTGAAAGCGGACCCAGAAAAGTTCTTGTGCTCTCAATGCTCAAATAATATTTATTTTCTATAAAAGTATTAAATTGTTTTAGGTTACACCAAAGGATTTGATTTCTTCAAAAGTTTGATTTTTCAGAGTAACTTAATATTTTTTAAGGAATTGTTTGCGAATCCCTTTATTCGTGGAAAATTAAAGGAATGATCAAACTAAAATTGTTATAAAAATAGAAATAAACCAGTGGCGCTATAACCTTTTTAGGTATGGACTCCGATTTATGTATCTGTTTCATGATCATTTGTCAATCTAATGGGCAAGAAGATGATCAGCCTCCTGTGTCTGACGCAAGCCGGTTTCAATTCCTTAAATGCGCACATAGAAGGAAAGTCCATTGGTGCACAGCCGGGTATCGAAACTATGACTTCAGGGAGAGTCACACGCAGTTTACTACAATTTTTTTTTACTTAACTGTGATAGTCTACTGGTTAAGCATAACACTTGCTTGTACGTTACAGGGGAATGACTTGAGGAAATCAAAATGTGTTATACAAAAATGAAAAAATATAGTAAAATCAGTGAAATAGACACTCAAATATGTCTGCAATGAACAATTACATTTATACTCACTGTATATATATAGATATATAGAGTATTTGACAATTTTATATATTAACTTTTTAAAGTAATTTACGTCGTAGATTCACAACTAATATTCAAGTTATAATTACTTCATTGAATATATAATCAATTAATAACGTGTATTATGCTGACGTTGAGTAAAAATAGTGTCACACTTATATAGAGTATTCATTTCATATTATATTTTTCACAACATATTTCCCGAAAGGGAAAAAGTGGGATCATCCCGCGACATTTTCCCTTTCGTTCCAAACGCGACTGGAGCGCACGTTTGACTTAATGGAATGTCATATGTCAGTAGACGTCAGCTGTCATAAAATTATAACAAAATATTTCGTGTAAATATATTACCGGGAAGTAATAATGCTGAACTGAACATATAATAAATAATTTAGTATTGGAGTCGATGAGATCCTTTTAGATTATAAAAGCCTTTTTAGGTTTTTCAATTTGTTGTATATATTAGTAATCATAACAATCAAATATACAGTATTTACAATTTTATTAACCTAAAGTAATAATAAAAAATATAAAAAAAGATTAAAAAGATAATTAAAACAAATTGAAAAATTGTGGTCACTGTGGAAGTGTACCTTTACCGCTGTCAGCATTTCCTCGCGACATGCGGTCCGTCTATGGCCCGCTTAAGACAAACACTACCTCGTAAAAAGACATTTGATTGATTCAAATATATATAATATAATAAATATAAAACTAAAAAAAAACGTGTGTGTAACGCGTTTGAAGTTATTACTCCTTTGGCGTAAGAGAATAAAAATCTTTTCAAAACTATTCTCATTCGCCTTATAATACGTTTTTAAAAAAACGACACTAACAATAGAAAAAAAAATATTGGTTGTTTGTAAAGTAGGTTTACGATCGAGATGTTTACGTGATAACGTCTTATTGGTGATATAAGTTTTTGGGAAATAAGGAATTCATGAAGATAACAATTTTTTCAAATTTTAAATTACATCTATCGTTTTATTCACACTTTTGATGATAAATTTCGGGTGTAAAATGACAAGTTTACTTATTCGACTATGATATACATTTTTCTTCATACATTCACGGAATGACTGGCAGCGCTCGAGATGAGACGGGAGATCGGTCCGTCTCTCTCTCGTTATACCTGCGATCGCGCTCGTGAGGTTTTGGTGTGACACAAGTTTCTGAACATGTCACCCGACTAAAACGATTTTAAAGACGTTATCACGTCAAAAATGTACTCTCATCATTTTTCCCTAACGCGCCAAAAGAATTATAACTTCAAAAATAAATATTCTACATATACAATTTGCTGGCTTATATCAAACAGAATCCTCAAAAGGATTCATCGAATAAATTGGTTTCTTTGAAAACTTAACTCGGAGCCAATTTAATACGTGCCAGTCGCTTACTTGAGAATATATCTTAATTATTTTCAATAGAGTATATACAATATTTTTTATTCACAATCCCTCTCCCTCCCTTTGTTTATATAAATTACTCAAAAGAACATTGAATATGATTGTTTCTATGAATTGTGTATAGTCTATTTTTTTCTTTTCTAGTCTATATTTAGAGTTAATTTTAAAAAGTAAATTTATATAATTATTTTGTTTGTTAACTAATAGAATGATTATCCTTAAGAAGTGTCAAGGAGCTTTCATATTAATAGGCAACATTGTTCATTCAGGTTAACAACGAATTAAGCAATGACATAAACATTAAATAAGTTCACAATGCCTCACTTAAATTAAAAAATATGCATCTACGTATGATAGCACCAGCAACGTTTTTGGATTAAGATCTTAGACGTAATAATGTGGCTCGGACATTAAACGTAAATATTTTTGAAGTTACTCTTCTTTTGGCGCGTTAGGGAAAAACTATGAGAGTAAATTTTTACGATGCGCGCGCACACCGTCACAAAAAACCGACACCCGTGATTTCTTAAATTATGTAGATTTTTTTAATAATATTTTAATAAACTTTATTTAACTAGATAATGCGATATAAAAATTTCAATGTGTTAAATACCTTTTTTCTATTATTAGTGTCGTTTTTTCTACAAATGTAGAATAATGCGAAAGATAAATTTTTTCAAAAGATTTTCTCTTGTTACCCTAAAGAAGTATAACAGAATAACGCGTGTACATTAGTACACACATGTTTTTTCCTGAATGAAGACACTAGACTTTCTAATTGAGCATGATGCTTCATGCTCAATTAGAAAGTCTAGTGTCGTAGAAGTCATAATAATATCTTCATTTATTGATTATTTAGATCTATAGGCAAATAAGCCACACGTGTTTATCTTCGTCGTATTCATAAGGCTGTTAAAAATTGCACGCTTAACGTCAAAAGATGTCTTAAGATACTCTAAAACTACGTATAATCCAAAATACGAGTTTGTGAAGGTGACTGAAAATTCATTTTTTATCATTGACATTTTACGGTCAAATTAATATCCAAAGAAAACTTCAATCTCAGAGATAATCCTGGCAATGAAATACTCGAATCCAAAAGAGCATTAATTAAACTTATCAGCATCCATTTCTCTTTTATGAATATAATAGACATTCATTATTATAAAACAAAATACGCTGCTTATCAACAGTGGAATGTTGAAATCTCATTAAAGTTTCGCCCAACAATAGAATATTAGAGCCGGCTCTGAAACAAAGGCTTGCATTGTTTTGCTACACGACCTTTTATGTTTTATTATTTGCATTAAGAATTAATTCGAAAATATGTCTATCAAACCACATTCAATTTGTAAGAGCTTTCAATTAAGGGCGCATTTGTTCTGTCAAAATTTTAGTAGTAGGTAACTGGGATGAGAGAGTCTCTCTTTGATATTGCAGTATTTGATATACGTTTTGGTTTATGTGAGTACTACACTTTTAAATAAAATGTATTACGTTTACTTAAGTCCACGAATTGACTCATAACTTTTAATTGTGCTGATAAGTTATTAAAGCATAAAGAGGTTTAGATATAACAAAAACTTTTGTTGCTATGCACTATATTTTGGCTATTTTTATTTATTAATTACGCATTATATTTGTAGTGATTTTTTATGCTTATGAGCTATTGATTGATGGTTGTACTTAAAAAGTATTTGTTATTATCACACTGATTTCTCCTACACATTTAACATGTCTATTCCGAATCCTATGTTAATTTATCCCTACAAATGACAATTGCTTAGCTTTTATCGCGTTGAGTCGAGGATATATCGCTCGAGATACATACTAAGGACAAATCAATTATTGTTAAAAATTGTGTAACTGGCGTCGAACCATTCTTTATGATACACCCTTAGATACGTTCTCTCAAAGGTCAAAAGTAAATTCATGAATAGCTATTTTTATCTAATTGAAATGGCCTATTTAAACAGTATGCGCTGATGTCGTAATATGATTTTAAGGTCTAACGAATGGGCGTATTAAATCTCAATTAGAAGTAATGCGGGCGAATGCGTGCCGGTCGAGGCTTAGTGATGCCCCAACCGAGGGCTTATGGGACTTACGCGCCTGCCTCTTATTGCCTATATTTCCGCATTCGATAGCTTATTCTTTCTCAAATTAAGGCTGAAAGCGTACGTTTATTAAAATTTATGGGGAAAACGTCGAACGTGCTTGCTCGCGTTTTTTATGAAAATTGTTTGACGTGTGAAATGTTTGAGGGTTAAAAAGATGAGCTTACGAAGCAAAAATTTAAGAATGTTTGTACCACGTATAATGTTTTCTCAACACACAAATATATAGTAATTAAAATATTCTTAAACTACATAGTAATAATAATGAAAAGTTGTTAAATAGGAAATAATACTGTTTCTCCAAAGTGAAATATTGTAAGACCTGTCAAGAGGCACGCTGAGATACCCGACATTTTATGAAACAAGATTCAATCTAAGATAATATAGATCAGTATAATTGGACATATCTTCACCAAACTTCTTTGTACATTCAAAATATTGAGTTGTTTGAAAAGGCAAAATTTCTGCGCCCGCCACGCCTTTGATAATTTCTCTAAAGTCGGCCTGTGTTTAATAAACGTCGCCATTTTATGTGTTTCTAGTTCACTTTCTCATAAGCATACACTTATGCACCTCATTGGTTGAGGGTTGCAGGCTTAACTACTAGTAAACACTAACCTCTAACTACTAAAAATATTGAGCACAAGTAGTCAATATGTCTTCAACGCTATTCTATTTATAATGTACTTCTACGGTGTACGCACAATAAAAATTTATATCACTGCCCCTCTGCTATAGGAGCAGTGTTGGCCTAGTGGCTTCAGCGTGCGACTCTCATCCCTGTGGTTGTAAGTTCGAACCCCGGCACCATACTACAATAGAATTTTTGGTCTATGTGCGTTTAATATTCGCTCAAAACTGTCAAAGTCTTGTGTCAGGCACACAAATCCCTCCCCTACTTTCCTGTTTCAAAGAGAAATCTGAGGGCCAGACCTAAAAAATTGGCAACGCCACAGGATCCTTGTCTCTCTTATAAGTCCAAAAATAATCTAATGGGTTACATCCTCTCCACCCTAAAAATCAAAACGACTAAAAATCCGAGCTAAGAAATCCGTTAATAGGATTAGTATATTAAAAAACGTCTCCAAGTAGCTTATCTTTACAAAATTCGCAACTTCTAATATATTCACTTTGTAAGTTATGCGTCCCTAAACAATTTTTCTGAACTTAGGTCAACAACCATCTATAATATCGTATGATAGCGTAAG